>NC_026658.2:7265040-7573170 GCF_000004075.3 Cucumis sativus
AGATCAATTTACAGCGAATATGTTTGACCCTATTTGGTTGATATATAAGCTCCCATAAAAAATTGAAGTACATTCACTCCATTTTGAGATCCATGACATTAATCCACTGATTTCTATCGACATCATTAATTGTCTGTTTATAGGTCAATGGA
Source organism: Cucumis sativus (assembly GCF_000004075.3). Classification (NCBI taxonomy): domain Eukaryota; kingdom Viridiplantae; phylum Streptophyta; class Magnoliopsida; order Cucurbitales; family Cucurbitaceae; genus Cucumis; species Cucumis sativus. Next base: position 7,265,193 of record NC_026658.2, read on the forward strand.
TTATTGACACTGTCATCAGACATGTCAAGTTGTGTTTCTATTAAACCTAAGTAACTATCAAATGATGGATAACCCTTCCACTATGTCGAGACAATCTCAACTCTTCAGAAGAATGTGATCGATCAAATTAAAGGTGCTAACTACATCAACTACTTTAGCAGAAGGACCAACCTTATAAAAAACTTTTGTTGATTTATCTGTAGCTTTTACAAAAATATTGTTTAATACTAGTTTACTGCGAGGTTGATAATTTTTCATGTGGTCTTCGCCTAAGAATGTAGCATTTGTTGGCACAAATAATTTATTTGTCACCAGTTTCATCATCAAATCAAGGATGAAAGAAATTATAAATAGGAAAAATAAAGTGTTGTTTGTTGTGTGACTAAATAAATGGAAAATAGGTTATATAGATTACCACTTATCGGAATGAAGAGCAGCAACGATAGATGACGACGAACGGCAACGACAGATGACAATATCTCTTATTCTCGGTCTCTCTCTCAACTCTCTCGACCTTCTCCTTTTTAGTTCTGTGAATACAGAACTAGAAGTTGGTTTTTATAGGGGAACTGTTGACACATGTCGAAGATGTTGGGATACCCCTATATTTCCGATGTCATAAGTAAAACGTTGGGAATAGTTTTCACCTCTCCCGATGCTTTATTAATGACGTCGAGCATAGGGTCCTACCTCTCCCGACGCCTCTTGCATGGCATTGAGGGAAGTTGAAATATTATTTTATAGTATACTTTTCTCGACGTAGTCAACATATAGACCTCAACATTTCCTTTACCCTCCCTGACGCTCTGCACATAGACGTCGGAGAAATACAATAATTAAATATTTAATTTATCTTTTGCCCACGTCTTGAACTACGTTGCCAGGACTACGAGTATTGACTGATGTGTATTCTTTAGCGTCGGAGATGAGGCATTTTTTCTGATCGTGCGTTTACTGACACCTATTGTGGCGTCGACCCCTATTTCTTGTAGAGTAGTCGATCACTTATTAAGACCAAAATGATGTGACCAATATCTAAACAATCCTAGTTCGCGATCGTGTACCAAGATAATTTATATTTAGTAAAAGATCATGTTTCAATATTGTTTAGATTTGGTACACGATCGTGTACCAAGATCAAACCAATCGTATACCATGATCAAAATGATTTTTGTTCAATATCATGTACCAAGATCGTTTAGATTTAGAAGGTGAAATATATGAGAGATAACAAAAGAGGAAGAAATTTTGGAGGAGGAAATGAAAAAATCACAAACAAGATCAAGTGGAAATATGACGAACAAGAAGAAGTCAATAGTATAAAGAAATTAATAATATAGCGTGGGTGTTGAAAGACACTTTATCTTTTTTAATTAGTTGGGTGGGTAAGTGTTACCATCAATCTATTATTTCAACCTCCCATTTCTTTTATTGCTTATGCATACAAACTCATACAAAGTTGTGGATAACTTTTTATTGGTAATGCATGCCTTTTCTTTTTTATAAAAAGAATAAGGGTATATTTATTTTATAAAATTTCAATTTTGTCACGTTGCCAAAATCAATAATTACAACTTTAGATTTTATAAGTTGGAAAATTGAACTTCAATTTCAAAAATGGTTGTACTAAAAAAGGTTGGTAAACTATTACTCTTTGATACCATGCACTCACTTACAAATATTAGTCTCTTTGCTAGCTTGTTTTCTAGTGGGCATTTCTTAATTTGTGTTGTATTTCCAATAAATAAATACAATATAAGAAAATGAAATTTACCAAAGAATAAAATCGTAGATGAAAACAATAATGTTTTTTCTTAGAAAAAATGTGAAAAAAAAGAAGAAAGAGATAGATGTATTGATAAATGAGTGAATATGAATTTTAAAGTCAGTCTACATGTAGTAAGAGATTATATTTAAAAAAGTTAAGAGTAGGAATGTAGAAAATAAGAACTGTTGTATTAAGATTTGAAACATATTTAGGGATTTTTATTTTTGGGGTTTGTAATTTAATTACAAATGGAGTGTAAAAGATGATAGCTACATGATGCACACTTCTCTTAAAAACTTTCCATATTAATTACTGTTTGCAGCCACTTGGCCATACTTGAAGTGAACATTAGGAGACAACCCTTTTCATTAGGGTATTAAAGTCATGAAATGGTTTCCAAAATTCATGATACAGACATCCACTTCCCTCACTTCCAATTATCTCCTAATACTTTCATTCTTATCCATCCTTGTTTCATTTCTATTTTAGCATTTACTCCAACAAGTATATTTGATCAAAAGTTAATTTAAAAAGTGGACTATGTGTGTTTTCGTTTGGTGTTGTTTACCTGTCTTCTGACGCGCATCACATTCATATCACAATCCATAAACAAAAACCTAAATTAGATTTCTAAGCGAAAGGTGATCAATTCAATTGCATTTGAAAATTACGTCTTACTGTTAGCGTTTGTGTTTGGGTTATGGTTATACTGCATTTTGACGATGTTACTAAGTCATGTAGTATGCTTATATCTCCACGGCGATGGCGAGGAGAAAATAAAAAATTAATTGGGTTTTTAATTTGTGTCATTAAATTTTATACAATTTTGCCTCCCACGATTTTCTCTCACATTAACCATTTGAATGTTGGTTGACCCCCACCTATCACTATATATATTAGTCTTTCCCTTCTTCCTAAAAACTCATAAATCGATCTTCCTCTTTGTAATATTCTTTGTTTTATAAAAAAAGGTCTCCCGAGCAGTAATCGTGTGTTTGCCATTGAGTGTTCTTTAATTTTGAATTGATTTCGGTGCAAAATCAATTGAAGACCGAGAGACTGTATTTTAATATGGGGACGACGGGACAATTATTTTTTTTTGCACAAACAAGAGTAGAGTCGTGAAACCCTAAACGTCTTAAAGAGAACGTGTTTCGCGACTCAGCTGTATATTAACTTGTTTTCGATTCCACGACTCAGCTTTCAGTACTGATCTATTTTGGTGTTCTAATTCGTATGCAATATAGTTTGCCGAACAAACTGAGACGTGAGATATAGACCGAAGTGCAACAACAATTTTAAGACATTCGATTTGCTACGATGGTCGTACCATTCCAATCCGATTTGATGTCTTTTGATCTCAACCGACCTTTCCATTTTGAAGGAGCACACTTCAAAAGGTGAAAATAAAAAATCCTATTTTTTCTCAAGTTAAAGAAGGTCGATGTCGCTTGTACCATTGAGAAGTCAACTTTTCTAAAAGACGAATACAACAGAAATAAATCAATGATCTAGCAGCATGGTTAGGAACTGATTTCATATATAAAATCTAATTCTTAATGAACTTACTAATGAGTTAGATGACTATTATAACACAATGTCAACTGTGAAATAGATGTGGGATGCATTGCAAAAGAAATATGATTTTGAGGAAGCGAGGTTAAAATTGTACGTGGTGAGCCGATACTTGCAATATCAAATGACTTATGTTAGATTCCTAGAGGCTCAATCGCATGAAATCCAAAAGATGGCACATGGAATTATCAATGAAGTTATGATGTTAGACGATTAATTTTAAGTTGTGAGTTATCATTCACAAATTTTTCTTCTATGTGGAAAGATTTCAAGAACGCTCTAAGGCACAAAATCAACAAGTTCTCACTAGAAAGTCTTACCACGAAATTAAGGATAGAAGAGGAGGTGAGAAAGAATGATCAAAAGGAGGAGGTGAACGCAATTTCCATAAAGAAGTCTATTGCAATTCTGAAACCAAATCTGAAACTGAAAGGAAACAACATGAAACGAGGATCCAATAAATAGAACAACCCCTAGTCTAGAAGTACGATAACAAATTGTTTGTTATAATTGTAATAAGTGTGGAACTTAGCTAGAAATTGTAGAAACAGAAATTGTTCTACTGCTAGACAAACCTAGTAGAAGAAGATTTAGTAGCTATGATTTCTGAAGTTAATGTTATTGAGGCACTACTACAAAACTGGCAATACTTTACGCTTAAAAACTTTCAAGTATCTGTTTACTTAATATTTTTCAATGTGTCAAGTAATCCAGTGTCAAGAATAAGAGAAGTTTATTTGACAGTTTTATGTGTCAAGTACAATTATACTTGACAGGTAAAAAGTGTCAAGTATATAAATTATACTTGACACTTTTTACGCGTCAAGTAATCCAGTGTAAAAAATAAGAGAGTTTTTTGTTTGACAATTTTTATGCGTCAAGTAAATATATACTTAACAATTTATGAATGTCCAGCATTTGTTTATTCTTGACACGTTTTACATGTCAAGACTTTTTTTCTTCTTTCAAATGAAAAAATTGTACAACTTGAAATACTCGTATAATTATATTGCACATGTTTTGAAATCTAACAATAATATACAACATGATCAACTAAACTATTTACATGTCTTGAATCAACCCCAAACCTTCAATCAAACAACTAACAAATTGCATATATATCATTGCACATATATATATAGTTGATCATTACAATATACTTACAACATAAAACATATATATATTGTTCTATTACAAAACGAGTTATGAACATTGTTCTTAATAATAAAACCTAAATTATATGTAATAATAAGTGTTGTTCACAAAAATCACATCATCCTAAAATCTTATTCACAGTTAAGTTGTCGGTCATCAATGTATTTTTCGTGAGTCAAGTATTCAATGCACAACTCCTCCACAAGATCTTGTTGTTTCCTAAGCCTTGTTGACGTACCAAATATATAAGCTTATGGTTGTCTAGAGTATTTTTCCTGAAAATACAATGCCAGTGTTAGCAAAAATCATACTTTCAAAGTCTATACATACTTTCAAAGATGCTTCATACTTTCAAAGTCTGTAATATTCAGTCTTAACTGTCAAGCAAACAAGAAATAATAGGCAAGGCAAACTGTCAAGGTAAAGTCTTCTTTGATCTCGGAGTTTGTGAAGGGAGGACCTTCATCTATCTTGGCTGCAGTTGCCAAGTCAGGGTGTATTGTTGGCTTCTCATTAATATTTATCTCTGAAATTGGGGACTAGGTGACTTTTTCTTTTCATCAGAAATTCATCTGTATCAAACCAGAGATGTTTTCAATTTTATCCAAATTCTAAATGTGGATATCAGTATAAGGATTGTTCATATCTACATAATTTATGGCAAAAAATATAGATAAATAAAGAAAAATTAAACAACTGAAATAATGTGACTAATCCATTGAGATGGGAAAGCTTGAAAATTGACCTTGTTCAACCACGTTACAATTCAGAGAATTTCTAGTGGAGTTACCAAAATATTACAAAATTTCAAGATGCTAATCGTTTATGTGGCTCAACTTCTTGATCTAGCATATTTAGTGTCTCAACCTTTTAGAATTTAGAAGGCAACAAAAATGGCTGAACACTGATTCGAGAATAACAACCAAGTCCTTAAGGAATAACAAAACAAATCTCCAATCAAATGGTGGGAACAGGAGAAACTAAGGTGAGTGAGAACTAAAATGAGGAAGTCCAAAAAATGAAAGAGTACTTAGAATCCTTCATTGACAAAACCTCTGTAAAAAACTAGATTATTATACCCAAACATTGACAAAATCTCATATACTACTTAAAACTAAAAAAACAAGAAGCATGCAATAATATTGAATTCAAACATGTGCTAGTTTTAAAATAATTAATTCCACTAACTTTAATAAATTACATTTGTGTCTTTAGATCTTTTTTTTCCTTCCAAACAGAATAAACAATTTGAAACTTCAACCAATACACAATATCATAAAAACTAGCAGCCTGATCTTAAATTTGCTAAAACTAGAAAGAAAAGAGAAGAAAAAGAAAACAACAGAATCCACCAAAAATTCCAAATAACCAAACCAAGCAGAAGATCAAAGCAATGAAAAATCCAAGGAAAACCCAGAAACCATAAGGCCAATAGAGAGAAAAAACATAAATAATAAGAGAAGAAAAGAAAAGGGTCAAAGATTCATATATATATATATATATATAAATGGAGATAAGAGTGTTACTGTGAGTTCCTTGAGAGGGGTGGGCATTTTGAACTTTAGCAGAAGAATCTAACCAGTTTACCCATTGGGATGGAAAGAATAGAAAACAAAAAAATTGGGAAAAAATGGAAGGGAGAGGGAAGAGAGAAATGAAGAAAAAGTAAAGAGAGAAAGTTGGGGTTCTTTAAAAAAGGCAATTAAAATAGAAGTGTACATGCAAAAAATAGGAGTGCACCTTCCCTCGCTCTCTTCCATCAATTCCTTCCAAATCCATTATAAGTGTACATGGCTCGATGCCAGCACATCTAGTCAACCTATACCTTTATTCTTTGCAACCTAGAAAATGACATCAATTTTCCACTCTTCAGCCACATAGCCCAAATAAACTAAAGATATACCATTAAAAGTTCGAAATATACCACTAAACTTTTACATAATTTCAAAATCATCCGTATTGACTTCATTAAAGAAATATATATTGTTGAAGGATCTAATTATAAATACATATATAATTTGTTTGAACAGTATCATATTTATGTATTACTTAGATGGAAAATTTGAAATCTAAACTACAGATGAAGGGACCAAGTTGTAACATACATGCAAATGCCACTTCACGATGCAAATCCTTGTTGTGATGCTGTGAAACTTCCCCTGACCCATGTATTAAACAATGCACCCACACTAAAAACCAAAAGTTAACTTTTTTAAAAAAAAAAATCCAAAATACTCAACCACATAGAGAAAACTGAGATGAAAAAGAAATATCCAAAAACAAGGAACCAAATCCTAGGATGACAAAGAAAGGAGCTGCTGTAAAGGGAACAGACACGACAAATAACAAAACAGTGATGAGAACAAAAGTAAGAACCCTAGAACAAATTAGTTCACAAAGTACAGTAAGGAAACAAATACTTCAGTTATATTTTAAATAAAATAAAGAACGATATATCATAAAAATAAAACTTGAGAAAGACAATTCCTAGAAACAGAAGCAACAAAGTCTTCAAATAAAATTATATATCATCATCAATAGAGACCCACTCATAGATGTTCTGTTGCTTTGAATAATTAGTATTAAGATATGGTTTCAACACAACTTGAAGCCATAAAACCTTGCAAACTTCTTGAATGTGTATTGATAGACTTGTTTTTATCTCCAGAATATCAAATTTAAGAAGATGACATTTAATATTACTTGTCATCTTCATCAAGATGACAAGTAATGATACTAGCCTTTGCAACTATTTCCCATCAATATATGTCGTAAATTTGCAAACCTTTGCAACTAAAAAATCTGATAAAATTTCATTGCCTTCCAAGCAACTCATGTTCCAATAGTATTTCACAATGTCAAGATGGTCTGGGAGGCAATTTGGAAAGCAAATGGGCCTACCATGAAATTTTAAGAAAATATGAACTTCAATGTTCGATGTTTCATTATATAGAAGTATTGATTTCATTCATAGAAATGGACCTGTACGCTTCAAAAGAACTAAAAATTTCTTTAGAAAACAAATAAGTTACACCAATTCCCAATTTCTCATGCCAAAAAAAAAACAATGAGTTTCCCTCGGAAAAATAGTTAGGTTGGACTGTGAACTCAAGAATCAAGATGTAGTAACTGAATTAATGTGTTCTATACGTATTTTGAAGTGTTTGAGACTAAATCAAAAGGTAAAGAAACAGATGAACAACCTGAAGATTCACAAGTTGAAAAGGGCATCCTGAAGGGACAAAAAAGGTTTCTCCAAAACGCTGCTCAAATGTCCAAGGCTCTACCCCTGAAAGTAAAGTCAGAGTTGTGAAGGAGAATAGCTTTTCTACTCAGTTTCTTTCATTTCATGAGGTTATAAACTTACCTTTAAAACGCTGGTACAGAAATTCAAAAGCTTTCGAGCTAATTGAACCTTCTCCTTCAAGTTCCAATACTTTCTGTTTCTCCAACTCAATAAATCTGCACAGGCACATTAAGACATATTGATTGGTATGGATTGACAATTTTCTTGTTGAAAAGATGATTTGTATGTACTGTAGATAGTTGGTTCTTCAATATGATTAAAACTTATATGGCTTGAGCAAATAGAAAAGTACTATTTCTGATTGAAGGAAAAGTGACTGAAATCAAACTTTTATGTCATAGGGTTATCAAATAGTCAAATGTTCTGCCTAAAAAGCATTATGGTTTTACATTACTTTTATGTTCTGCCAGTGGTGTAAGGTTGATGAGGAATTATAAGATCTTCAATTCTTCATGGATAAATTTAAAGGGCTAGAGGATGTTTGGGTGAAGTTCATGAGGATGAAAATGACTACGCACCCTCCCACCTAACAAAACCAAAGGAAGTTCTAAAGTAGCCCTTCGTTAAGTTTTCAAAACTTTCGCAACAGTGCCAAGTGTTTATTGATCCCTTCAAAACCGAGAGCATTTTTCCAAAGCAACTTGTAAGGCCAAGATTTCAGCATGAAATGTGTTAAAAATGAAGGAAATTCAAGTATTGCATGCAACTATTCCACACATTTACCAATGTCCATTTACCTTTTTTCTGTGGGAAATGGTTACGCTACTGATCACATGTTTAAGTTGAACTTGGAAATCAATAAGAATTTATTTTCTACTTACATGTTGTTTACTTTTAATGTTGGACATGCTAGACTTTATTATGTTAATAAAAGACTAATTAACAACATGAGTAGGTTAAATCTTATACCTAAGTTATCTATGCATGAATTTGAGAAAATGTGCATGTTATTGTCAAGATAAAATAACAAAAACTTTGCATAAGTCTATAACTAGAGTAACAGAGTCTTTAGAATTAATCCATTATGCCTTATGTGAATTCGATGACACATCAACTAGTAACAGTAAAAGGTGTGTAATAACTTTTATAGAGGACTGTTCCGACTACACATGTATTTACTTGCTTAAAAATAAAAGTGATGTCTTTGACATGTTCAAGGTGTATGTAACTAAAATAGAGAATCAGTTTAACAAAAGAATTAAGAGACTTCATAGTGATAGAGGAACTGAATAAGATTCAAATGCCTTCAATGAGTTTTATAACTCGAAAGGAATAATACACAAAACAATTGTACCTTACTCTCCTGAAATGAATGGAAAAGCTAAAAGGAATAATAGAATTCTAACTGAGTTGGTAGTTGCTATCTTACTTGAATCAGGAGCAGCACCATCTTGGTGGGGTGAAATAATTAAAACTGTTAATTATGTCCTTAATAGGATTCCTAAATCAAATAATAAAATTTCACCATACGAAGTCTTTAAGAATAAAACATCAAACTTGTCTTATCTTAGAACTTGGGGTTGTCTAGTCTATGTTAGAATAACTGATCCAAAGAGAAGAAAATTAGCCAGTAGAGCCTATGAATGTGCTTTCATAGGATACGCTGAAAACAGTAAAGCCTATAGGTTTTATGACTTAGAGAACAAAGTATAATCAAATGACGTATAATTTTTTTAGGATAGATTTCCTTTTAAATCTAGAAATAATTGGGGTTTAAATAGTCGAACTATTGAGGGTAGAAGTTGAAGTAGTCTACCTTCAATTAGGATCCAAACCCAAGAAAAGGAAGTAGATCCTGAACCTAGAAGAAACAAGAGAGCTAGAACTATAAAAGATTTTAGAGAAGACTTCAAAATGTATAACATAGAAGATCCAAAAGATCTAACAAAAGCCTTATCCTCAGTAGATGCCAACTTATGGTAAGAAGCTATCAATAATAAAATGGATGCTCTTGAATCCAATAGAACTTAGCACCTAGTTGACTTACCCCTGGCTGCAAATGGGTTTTAAGAAAAAAACTAAAACTTGATAAACACCAATGGATACGTATAAGGCTAGACTAGTAGCAAAAGGATTTAAACAGAGGAAAAACATAGATTTCTTCAACATTTTTTCTTGGTCACTAGAATCACCTCAATTAGAGTGTTATTTCTATAGCTGCCTTGAACCATTTCTTAATCCATCATATAGATGTCAAAACTACTTTCCTAAATGGTGATTTAGAAGAAGAGATTTATATGGAACAACCTTAAGGTTTCATAGTTCACGACCAAGAATTCAAAGTTTGTAAACTTGATAAATCCCTCTATGGCCTAAAACAAGCTCATAAGCAATGGTATGAAAAGTTTGACAACTTAATCATGTCCAAAGGATTCAAAGTAAATGAGAGTGACAAATGTATATATCTAATATAAGACTGAAGATAGGTTATGTACTGTCATATGCTTATACATAGATGACATGTTAATCTTTGGATCAAATTTGCACATCACAAATGATGTAAAATCTATGTTGAGTGCAAACTTTGACATGAAAGACTTATGAGAAGCTGATGTAATCCTAGGTATCAAAATTACAAGAATTGAAAATATAACTTTCTTAGATCAAACTCATTACATAGAAAAGATTCTAAAGAAGTACAACCACTTTTAAAGTAAACCAACTTGTACACCCTCGGACTCTAGTGTTAAATTGTTCAAAAACACTAGTGATAGTGTCAATCAATCCATGTATGCTACTATCATAGGTAGTTTGAGGTATGCTACTGATTATACTAAACCAGACATAGCTTGCGTTGTAGGATTACTATGTGGGTTTACCAGCAGATCTAGTCTAGAACACTGAAATACTATAGAAAGAGTAATAAGATATCTTAAGAAGACACAAAATCTAAGATTTAATTATCAAAGTTTCCCGCTGTACATGAAAGTTATAGTGATGTTGATTGGAACTCCCTCTCAGATGACTCAAAGGCTATAAGTGGCTATAGGTTGGAGCTCATGATCTATAGGTCCATTAAGTTCCCTTACTAGCTCATATGGAATAAACTTAGAATAGTACGATGGAATGAGTCGAAGTATTTGAATTAGATGATGGGAGAGAAACCAACAAGTATATGTGATATAGCCATCAGATTTCATATTACAGAAAGCTTTATGTTTAAATGAGATTTAAATATTAAAATTATGAATGCAAATAGTCAAAGTTGTAAAAAGTCAAATGTTGACTTTTTTACATTGAAAAGTCAAACTTTGGCAGACAATATATTTAAATGTGATTTGAATCTTGAGAAAATGAATGTGGATTGATGCTTGAGAGTTCAAAATTAGACAACAAGGAGAATTTGTACAAAGTCAAAAATATTGACATTTGATTTGAAAAATCAAAGCTTAACTTTGACCAAATGACATTTTTGCCTTTTGACTAAAATTAGTGGAAAAATTCAATATTTTGTTCGATAATCCCACTAACTATAGTGGGCTAGGTGTTATCACACTATGAAGATATTAAGTCCACTTATTGTTAGTGGGTTATGTGTTGTTGGTCTGTGGGCTTACATGTACATACAACTTTGCATGTAAATTCATTATAAATTGGGCTCTTGGATCCATTGGAAGGGGTTGGTTTTTTTAAAGATCAAATTTGGGTTGTTTTCATTTCCTTTGAAAGTTTAAAAAGATAAAAAAAATATGTTAGCCCAACCCTATTCCATAGTTCTATTTCCATGTCTTTCTCACTCCCGGGTTCTTTCATCCAACGGGTCCCACAACACAGTTTTAAGTTCGGAGGATAACAGGTCAACCTCAGTGTGGTAGTTCGAACAACAATCAAAGCTTCAAATATAAGTATTCTCAAAACTCTAATTTCAAATTAATTTATGGTTTAAAACTACGCATGTTAATCTTAGAAATTAGAGTAAAATTTTAAATCCGGTTTACGCTATGCATGTCTAAATTCTATTAACTAAGTACTAAGATTGACCCATAGGATCGACCATTAAAAACAAAAATGTTTAAATTTGCATAAATACGAAGATCAACCTATAGGGTTGGCCATGAAGCCATTAATAAATTAGACTTTGTTAAGTATATTGGGAGTGACCCATAGGGTCAGCGCCACATAAACCAAGAATGAATAAATTTGTCTAAGTAGTATGAAGATCAATCCATAGGTTTGGACATGAAGCCAGCAGTAAATTATGTTAAGTATGGAGATCAATGTGGATTATATTTAGCTAAAGTATGAAACTTGAATCATAGGATCATTGTCCTAAACTTCAAATATTTAGGAGATCAACCTAAAGTCATAAGTTTGTTTGACCATGGCACTTAAGAAAAAAAAAAAGTTGAAATTGTGATTTTATTAGGAGTTTTATTTTAACTTTATTTGTAGGTTTTGATGATGTAATAATTGAATAGTGTTAAGAGCCGGATATAAACGTAAGACAAAAATAATGTTAAAGGGTCTTTCTTTTCATGCCTTTTGTCCAATAATGGGACAAGAAGAGCCACACCATTATGCTCTTATTATTTTTCTCCTTAATTATAACCCTCACGCCTTCTTACTCTCCTTTCATTCTCATTGGGTGTGACTCATGCCTTCTCTCTCCACATCACTCTTATGCATTCTCTTTTTCTTTCTATTTTACTTCCAAGAAAGTATTCTATCATTACGAACATTTAAATCTCTATTATCTTCTTTATTAAACTTCTACATTTAACCAAACTATTTGATATGATTCTCCATTACCACCCATGCCTTCTCTTTTTATTATTCTTCCATTTTAATTATGATGCAAATTGACACTTTTATAATAACTACTTTGAGGACAACTGCATCTAAAACTCTGTCATATATATATATATAATATGGATATACATTGAATTATATTCAAATAGTAAATATGTAAAGTGATATTTAAAACTAATAAAAGAGATAATAGGTCACACCGTGGGCCTATGTATAAGAAAAACTTGGATGCTCCTTGTTAGTCAATAAGACGATGTAATGTGACATTTCTTATTTTAAACCTTTTTTGTAATTTTATTTTCATACTTGGTAGGAATAGTTAACGATATTAAAGAGTTTTTAAACAAAAACAAAAGTGGCCTCTAAAATATTTAAACTCCATATAAAAAACGAGGTAAGATTTTGCTATTTTTTTATAATTTTTCTTTTTCTCTTCAAATTAAATATTGGCTCTAGATGCAAATTAGAATATAGTATTTATTACTTGACAAGATTTAATTTATTCTTGAAAATAATCTATCGTGGTGTCTATAAATAAATAAGAGAAGTTCATAATTAAGTTAAATCAAATAAACTTGAGAGCTTCGAATAAGAACTGATCTGTATAAGACACTCTCAGCCTCAACAATGGCTTTTACAACGCTCTCCTTCCCTTCTACAACACCCATTTCTCATCTTCAGTAAGCCCACTTTATATTTACAATTTGTATTCCTTTTTTTTCTTACAAAATTAAGTCAGTAAATGTATTATTTTGGCACATTTTAGTTGATTTTGGTTTATTTTTAGTTTTTGATAATTAAATCTAATTGCCTAATTTTTTATCAATGGTTTGTATCAATCATATGGAATTATTAGAGTCAAATTCCAAAACTCATTAACAAAACTTTAAATTCTATTTAAAATGCCTCTAAAAAAGTAGATATATTAAAGGTAGAAGAGGTATTAATAGATTTTAAACTTTTTTACATATATTTTGAGAGTGTTAAAAAAACTAATCACATTTTGAAAACTAAACAATCATGATTTGGAATGAATTTGTTTTCTACTTTCGTTTTTGAAAATTAATTAAGCTTAATTTACTTCTCATGTTTTACTTACAATTATTTGTATCTTTAAGGGAAAAAAAAAACAAATTTGTAAAAGTTATTTTTTGTAGTTTTCAAAATTTGAATAAGAAGTAAATAACAAATGAATTGAATGTTAAAGTAAAATGTGTATCTAAGTTACAAAAGTTATAAATTGTTACTTTTAAGTCATGAGGGTGGCTTCAAATGAATACTTTTCATGTCACTTGTTTGATAACAACTTGTCCTCTTCACATTTTAATATAGACAATGGAAAGACCAACAAGCTATCAACCATGCCAAACCCTATACCACAACTGTTTTTGGTCAACCCTCCAAATTCCTCTCCATCATCAAACCTTCTAAACTCCATCTAACTACCAACCGCTCCGTCCAAGACAGTGCTATCAGATCTTTTAATTCTAATGTCGATGTCGATGTCACCATCACCGACAATATCATCTTCGGCATCGATGGCAAGCCAGTTTCGGTTGACGAGACCGATTTGGACCGTCCAACGGAAGGGTTTTCATCCATTGAGGAAGCGATTGAAGATGTTAAGACAGGAAAGGTGGGAGTGGTTGTTAATGTCATAAATTAAACGTTGATCATCATCTTTATGTGTTGCGATGTGTGACATGGTAGCTGGATTCGTGTTTTTTTTTCTTTGCTTTTGTTTGTAGATGGTGGTTGTTGTTGATGATGAAGATAGGGAAAACGAAGGAGATCTGATAATGGCGGCAGAGGCAGTGACGAAGGAGACGATGGCTTTCATTGTAAAGCATGGAACTGGGATTGTTTGTGTGGGGATGAAAGGAGAAGATTTGGAGAGGTTGAACATTCCATTAATGGTGGATCACAAGGATAACCAAGAGATGCTCTCTACTGCTTTTACCATCACTGTGGTAGTTATGGATTTTCATTTCAGATTTGATTCTGTTTTCTACTTTCAAAAATATTTCTAGAATCTTAACTCTAGGTGGAGAAAAAAAAAATAGAAACTAATAAAAACAAAAAAAACTTAAAGAAGCTATAGTGTTTCAATTTTTTTTTTTTAATACAATGTCCATTTGTTTTGGAAATCAATGGATGAAAGATAGGGCTAATATTTTGTTGATAAAATATAAAATTTAGGTTGAGATATTTGTGGTAATGAATGAATTAAAATTGTGAAGGATGGAAGAGATGGCACAACGACGGGAGTTTCAGCGGAGGATAGGGTGGCGACGGTGTTGGCATTGGCATCAAAACATTCAAAACCATATGATTTTAAACGACCAGGCCATATATTTCCCCTCAGATATAGAGAAGGGGGGGTTTTGAAAAGGCCTGGCCACACTGAAGCCTCTGTCGACCTTGCCCAGCTCGCTGGACTCTTTCCCGCTGGTATTCTCTGTGAGATTGTGGACGACGAAGATGGCTCCATGGCTAGACTCCCCAAGCTTCGCCAGTTTGCAAAACATCATAGTCTCAAAATCATCTGCATTGCTGACTTGATCAGGTGATCCCTTTTACTTACATAAAGTGGGTTGTATAATAAGAAATAAAATTTGAAGCTTGATTAAGAGAAAGCTGATGCGTGTTATATATCTGTGAAATGGTATATATTCCATAGGTATAGAAGAAAGAGGGAGAAATTAATTGAGCGCATTGGAGTTCCTACAAGGATGCCTACGACATGGGGACCCTTCAATGCATATTGTTACAAGTCTACCTTAGATAGCATCGAACATATCGCATTGGTTAAGGTAGTAATAATAATGAAACCCACTTTGTTGGATTCAAAAGTGTGAATTTAAACTCCTAATTAAATTAAATTTTTATAAACAAATGAATTTAGATCCTTTATTATCAATGATTCTCAAACATGCATGTGTACAAGATCAGTTGTTGAAAAAGTGTATTCTATGAAGGGTGATTTAGGTGATGGGGAAGATATTCTAGTGAGGGTGCATTCAGAATGCTTGACAGGAGACATATTTGGATCAGGAAGATGTGACTGTGGAAAGCAATTAGGTTTGGCAATGCAACACATTGAAGAAGCTGGTAAAGGAGTGTTGGTTTATGTTAGAGGCCAAGAAGGAAGAGGCATTGGTTTGGGGAATAAACTTCTCGCATATAATTTGCAAGACGCTGGTAGAGACACTGTTCAAGCTAATGAAGATTTGGGATTGCCTATTGATTCCAGAGATTATACCGTTGCTGCACAAGTATGTTTTCTTTAACCAACTCCAGTTTTCAAATGCCACATTTTAATCACTAATATAGATATCTTGCCACACGATCTTTCACTAGATATAAATGATTTTGGTACATGATCGTGAACCAAGATCGTTTAGATTTAGTATACATAATCGTTTAGCTCTAGGTACACGATCGTGTATCATTTCTTACCCAATCGCATATCATGATTGCTTATAAGTAAACAACAAAGCAAATATATGGTTTAATCCTAAAACAAAATGGCTATCAATGGACACGAACACGAACACGAATACGAACGACAACATGCTATCAATTCATACAACTATTATATATTTTATTCCTTCTAATAGGTAGCTGTTGATATTGAACAATGAGGTAGTAGGTACTCAATATTTTGTTGAATGATATTCGAATATAATTTGACAGATTGTAAAGGATGTTGGTGTGAGAACAATGAGGCTAATGACAAATAACCCAGCAAAGTACATGGGGCTAAAGGGATATGGGTTGGGTATCTCAGGCAGAGTCCCACTTGTGACTCCAATTACAAAGGACAATAAAAGATACCTTGAGACTAAGAGAGCCAAAATGGGCCATGTCTATGGCTTAGAATTCAATGGTGGATTAAGTGCTCTAATTGGTGCAAATAAAAAATAATCCAATATGCTAATTCATCAGTGGAATATGCTTTGCCTAATTAAACTTCTTCATACTCTTTTCCTTTCATTGGGCCCAAATCCAGAAAATAAAACTTATTTGCATGCCTCTCGTCTTTTGCTTTGAGTATTGTATGTATTATATTTTGAATGAAATAAAATAACCAATTCGTGGTTTGTTCTATTTCAAAGTTATTAACTATGCTTTACGTACCCTTCCAAAACAAAAACAAAACAACACTGTTATTCCCAACTGAGACTTTGTTTATCTCTAGAACATATATAAATTAGTATTAATTATGGAAATTAGGTAATTATGTGGTTTAAACATACGAACAATTTGTGACTTTCTTATGTTGATTATATCTATACTATACATGAAATGATCATTAGAGAGAATTTTTCTCTCCATTTTCCTCCTTTCATTTTTTTAGTTCTAACTATAACATTAGTGGTAATTTTACAAATTACCAACCGTATGTTCTTTCCTTATGGATATTAATAACACTTTATTCTTTCTAATTCCAAAAACTTTTAGCTTTCCAATTTTCATCAATTCTTTTTATTGATTTTTTTATCGTTACAAAACCATCTAATGTGAATTCAACAATAGAACCTTTGCATGTGCGTGAATGATCCATTACAAAAATCTAGACAAAAAAGATATAAGAGATTTTTATACTACACCTTCGAAAGCTAGCATATTCACATCAAGTGACAAATAATTTTGAGCAAAAAATTATGTACAATGTTAGTTCAATGAGTCAATATGAAAATAGATTGAAGATGACATCAAAAAAGTTTTATGAGAGTTATTCAAGGCATTGTGAAGATTTTCTACATTTTTTTTAGTTTTTCAATTTGATCTTTAATTTAGTATGTAATTTTGTTTTAAGTTCCTAGGTCTTGTTTTCTTCAAAAGACATTTAAGTGGATTTGCCTGTATTTTCTTTAATTAGCGTAAGTGTGTGACCATTGGGCTTCCGTCCCATGCATGACCATTTAGCCTATAAAATGGCTTTTAATGCTCATAGAAAGGTAGGATATCAATATTAAAAAATTATACTTTATTCAACCATTTTGGTGTTATCTTTTTCAAGTTTTGTTTTAGATTTAATGTTGAAAATCAATTCATTGGATTAGTGTTGATCAAACTATTCTCGGAGTGAGTTGTCTTATGATCTAAGAGTGACCATCGTAGATACGAAGTTTGAACTAAGTAGCTTTCTTTGTGAGTATTGCAAGGAATCTAGAAGGATCTTTAACTTTGCATCTAACAAACACAATGATCCATTCTTAAGGTGAATTTATCCATACTTGGTTTCAATCTATTTTTGTTTCCAAACTTTATTTGCATGTAATAATTATACAACACATACAACAATCAATCTTCAAATATTTTCAAAGAAAAAAAAATACTCAAAGATTCAAAGCCCATTTTTATTTGTTTGTCCAAATTTTTTTATGTTGTGGATCCTTAAAACTTGGTACATTCTAATATATAAATATGGACACAACTTATCTTACAAGGATCTATATCTCATAATTAATTATTTGAATCATATTCATCTAAATTAACTCTCCATATTATATACTTATAATTTGAATGAGGAATCCATTCAAGTAAACCATATAATAAAATATTCAATGATTTGAGATTAATATAAAATTGATGTATTTAAATAAGACTCAAGTAAGTGAATTATTTAATTTGAAAAATATATATATAATTCAAATGGAGAAATAAATATTTGAATATGATTAAAATATTTGTAGGTTTTTTAATAGGGGATATTAAAATGTACAAATACAATTATAAAATAAAATGGGATAGTTAATAATTACGAGTTTTTTAAAAAAATATGACAAAGCGACAAAATATTTAGGGTGTTAGAACAATTTCGGGAACGAAAAAAGTCCACATGTCCATAATAAAAAATACCAAAAAATGATCTCATTAGCACGTGATTAATTGACACTCGCAAATGTAATATATTTGCTCCACGATCTTGTAACAATTTCGTTTTTAGATTTTGGCTACACGATTGTTTAGATTACACGATTGTTTAGATTTGTCTATCTAAATCTAAACGATTTTTGTTCAGGATTGATTTGGTATGCGACCGTTTAGATTTAGAGGAAAATCTAAACGATTTTTTTTTCAAAATTTTTTGGTACACCGTCATTAGATTTTGTTATTCTTTGAAAAAAAAATTTCAATAATTTTTTGAACAAGATTATTTAGATTTGGTAACGGTTTTTTAAAGATTATTTGGTACACAATTATTTAGATTTGGTGTGTACCAATATCCCAACGATTTTTCTTCAAAAGCTTTTATAATATTCAATACACGATCTTGAACAACTAAATAACATTTTGAAAAGAAAAATAAAAAATATATTTCAATAACATAACCCAACTTATCAACAATATCTTTGGATATCCTCAATTATTGATTTGATAAATAAAATAATCCAATATTAATCAATCTTATCTTTGATTAAGCTTTCATTTCTCCTTATGCTATTTCTCAAGATGCCCAAGATTTGTTTGATGAGACCTTTCTTTTCTTAATTATAGTGGACTTTCAAATGAGTTGTTATAAGAGATTTGATATATAATTAACTCACACCAAAAGTATAAAATATGTAACCTTGTCCAAGTCAAATCTCTCATTTATTATTATTTAGTATCTTATTCAATCTATTTGCTATATTATTTTATGTTTTCGTTTAAATAAAATAACATTTCCTTATTCATTATTTAATTACTATTTCACCCATTACTTTCATCAATTCAATTTTTTTCCGTTCATTATTATTACGCAGGGTTCAATAATATATTTTTTCAGGAGAATTATGAAAAGTAGCAACTTCACACAATATATACAATATATAGCAAAATTTTTTAATTTTATTAATAATAGATATTGATAAACACCAATATCCTTCTATCAATGGCATTGATAGACAGTGATAGAAGTTTATCAATTTCTATCATTGATAGAATCCAAAATTTTGTTATAGCTTGTAAGTATTTTAATTTATTTTCCTATGTTTGAGATCAGATTAAATGGTCTATAGTATAGGGATAAGACTGGGTACCTAATCCTAGTAACACTATGGATACGACACACTTTGTATTTGATACAAACACAATGATTCAACGTGCAAGTGACATGTGAGTGGGGGTATCCTATGCAATAAGTTTGCATAAGACTGGATCACGAAATAGTAACCACTAAATATAACTCTGTTAACTAATTAAGTTTTTATCTCAATAGGATGACCTAGGTAACTTAGTCGTAATCTTAAGTGTATTATGAACTTCTGTTCGCAAGAGATTATCAATTGATTTGTACAGGTGAGAGTGGTCAGATCGCTGACTCAATATACTTATCATTTTGGGGACAAGACTAACTGGGGAGCTGTAAACATAATTACACAAGATGAAATTTACTCTTTTCCTACTTAAGGGTAAATAGATAAGTGTTCATTTAAATCGTATATATGGGACTTAAACAATGGACTCTACCTTCTCTACGGCACGAAAGGGTTTCTGTTTATTGGTTGGACCATAAACAAATTGTTCACTAAAGGAGCATTGATATTTAAGAACTAGAGGTATCCTAAGGGTAAAACGGTAATCTTACTTAGCGTGTGTTACGAACATTCGTGTAGGACTAACTTACTATTATTGGTCTATATCCGTAGACACAAAAATATATCTACAGTGAGAAAAGTTCAACTGTGAGTCTTTAGTGGAGTGTACACACAATTAACGAATATTGATTACTGTGGTTAATGAGTTTGACCAATTAATCTCACATCGTTGTAGCTTTTGATCTGTAGATTCATTAGGTCACCTTCTTAGCTCGTAAAGGATAATGAGATTTATTTATGTTAGTTGTAATTTGAAAATTTCAAATTACAAACAATATAAAAAGCTTGATTAATATATAAACTTTATATTACAATATTTCGCCATATAATTTCAAAATTATTTTGAAAATTACTATAATGTATGGTGATACGTTATAATATAAAGTTTATATATTAATCAAACTTTATTATATAATTTTAATTTTGGATATTTTTCAAAACTAATTTATGAGAGATAAAATATTTGAAAAAGTTCAAATATTAATTTAATATTAATTGAATTTATATTAAAACTATTGGTTAGGAGAAAAATTTATATCTGAATATGATTAAAATTTAATTTAAGTTAAATATAAAATATTTAATTTAGCTATTAATTAAATAGTTTTGTTTAAAGGGGATTTTGCAAAAATAGCAAAAGAATTTATGATAAAAAAGTCCATGTCACTTACATTTTCAAAATTACAAAAATAACGAATTTAAAAGTAGATTACTGTTTGGTCATATTTGTCATCTACTGTAATTTTTCTTATTAAATATAATTTAATTAAGGGTTAGTTGCAAATTTAGCAATTAAATTCAAAATAATTAAGTATATAGCAATATTTTTAAAAAATTGCAAATATAGCAAAATTTGTCAAATTATATCAATGATAGAATCTATCATTGATATACCATGTTATAAAAATTGGTCTATCACTGATAAATCATACGAGTCTATCAGTGACATAAGTCTACCAACGATAGTTTTGCTATATTTGCATTTTTTTAAAAATGTTGCTATATCCTTAATTATTATTCCTCAAATAGTCATTCATTACAATTACCCTTTAATTAATTACCGGACTTGAATATTCCATCTTTTATGCACTAAGCACGTTGGAATCCACAATCATGTTGTTGATTTGTTCACAAAGTCGCTCACTACAAGTTCATTTGCTAGTTGTTGTAACAAACTCATGACTCCCTCTTCGTCCAAGTTTTTTAGGAGGTCTATGAGAAACTATTTTGAATAATTTTAGTTTGTTATAAGTTTTGTTACATATTTGTTTTGATTATTTATTACAAGTTGTTGTATCTTCCCTTTCATCAAGGGAAATTTGTTGTTTAAGGGGTCTACATACTTCACAAATTCAATTAGAAAAATATGATGTGAAACATGCATTATGAGAATAAGGGTTGAGAGGTCGATAGATATTACGTTTAAATTAAGCTTAGGCGTGCTGAAGAAAGTTTTTAAGAGTTTGGGGTTTTGAAGTAAATAAGTGTTCTGGCTAGGCTACACGAGGAAAAGTTGTTTTTGAGCCAGGCGAGAAAAGAAAGGAAGTTTGAAAAGATTCACTAATCTAGATTAGTCAAACAGGTTATACGTGTGTTGACAAGCTAAGGTGAGTTTCACGATGATTAATTTGGTTTTGGATTAATATAAATAGAATTTGTAAGCTTTAGGAAGAAGTTACAAAGAAGCTCTAAGTAAAACTATTAAAAGAAAGACCAAGCGAGAAGAGAAAAAAGGAAAGATCAGACAATAAGAAGGAGTAGAAAGGAAGAAAGTATTTTAAAGCTTTGTGAGATATTCTTCTAAAAGAAGGACTAAAGTTTTCTAAGTATTCTTGTAATGCACTGTAATGCCCTCAGTTTAGAAGGGGGCATAAGTAAATTGATATCATATCTAAATTAGAGAAATTCTGAAGACAATGAAAATAAGGTTAAGAAAGACTTAAAAAATTAAAAGTTACTACCTATATCAACAAGGTGCATCTTTCTTTTCGGTGCCTCGATCATAGGAACTCCAAAGTTAAACGTGCATAGCTTGGAACAATTCTATGTTGGGTGACGAGAATTTTCCTAGGATGCATGTAAGTGAAGACAAAAACATACTGAAAGGACTTGTGTTGGTTTGTGAGGACAACTTTCCCTTTAATAAGCCTTTAAGAATGTTAAAGATCCGAATTATGTGCTATGTTGTTACATAATGTATATTACCTGTTATAATTCCACATAAAACTAGTAGCTGCCTTTGCGTTGAGTGCAACATAATGTATATTACCTGTTATAATTCCACATAAAACTAGTAGCTGCCTTTGCGTTGAGTGATTCGTTTGATAGAAGGATGGATTAACACGTTGAATGGTCTGTGTTCAAATCTATTGCTTGAGCATCTGCAATTGAACGAGGGTCCATAGAGATACTAGTGGTGAAACTAGTAGGGTCCATAGAGATACTAGTGGTGAAACTAGTGGTGAAATGAGAATTATCACAGTAGTCTATGCATTGAGAAATTATAATGTCTAGGTGAAAGGAATAAGTAGAGGCTAATATGATTTGTGTTGTTTAACATGTGATGAGGCCGATAGAATTTTTGACAAACATGAAATTAGTTTTCTTTTTATTTAAAGAAAGATAAAATATCTTCCTTTATCTTTAGGATCATTTCTAAATATCTTTTAATGAGAGTTAAAAGATCTTCCTTAAATGTTTAAAAGAAAAAATAAATGATCTTCTTTAAAGAATAAGATAAAAATTATTTCTCATATTTTAGAATATTTTACCGTAAAGAAGTTCTTCCTTCTTGGCTCTTTATAAAGCAAAAGTTCTCTGAACGTAAAATCTTTTCTTCATAGTTGTTGTTCAGAAGTTTATATTTTTGGTGAAGAATTTGTACAAAGGTAAATTGGTAACCGTCTTTATTTTATGAAAAATTCTTGATATCTTCATCGGTGGTTTCATAGTATATGAGATAAGAGATTTAAAGAAGATCTTGAAGATTTGATAAAGTATTTAAACTGTGAAGCTTCCGCAAGTTTTACCATGTTGATTACTAGATGGTTATTCAAAGAAATTCGTATTGTTGAAGAATATTGTCAAAGGTACTTTGGTTAGCTTCTGGTCTATGTCGATTTATTGAAGATCGATCAGTGGTCTTACTGAGTATCAGTTGATAAGAAATATGAAAGAAGGTTGAAATAGTTGAACGGTGGTCAATGAATTTAAGAGGAGCCTAAGTCTATCTCCAAGCAGATTCAAACACAAATTTAGGGGGAGCTTGTCTTTAATTAAGTTTCTCTTATAACTTAAGAGTGTTATTGATTATTCATTTGAATCTTAATAATATTTCTTATTTGAGCGAAAAAGCTCTTGAGATGTAGGTGGTATTCGTCGAACTGGATTACCAAAGCCTTCTGTGTTATTTGTTCTTACTATTCTTTAGCCATTTCATAGTTAAGTACTTTAGATATAGCTAAAGGACATCATTTATTTTTCAGAGGCATTAAGACATTTCTGAAAATGAGAGCTTTTATTTTATGCTTGTATTCTCCAAAAAGTTTTTTCCTAAAATATTACTCACTAAGCATTAGACTTATGTTTTAAGTTTCCCCTCTCCAGACAAGCGAGTTGGGAAAGCTGCTAAGAGAAGGCAAGCTGCTAATTTGCTAGGCATTGAAGTTCTAAAGCTTGAGTTTTAGTTCGTTTTAGCACTTAGTTTAGGAGCGTAGGAGCTGGCCAACTCATGTTCGTGCTTGAAAATGTGAGGGGTACACGTTCTGACATATGAGATTTAAACTTTGTACTTTTATTTGAGGCCGCATATGATGAGTAATAATATGTGATAGATAATAGTGAAAACTAAAAGTGCATTTGGATGTATAAACTTTTAATCATAGAGTGCCAAATATAATTATGAGAGGTTAGACAATTTAATTTGATAGTGAGTATTGCTCCCTCGTTATAGTTTGTTCAAACCCTTTAACATTCACGATTGAATGTATGTCAATCATCAATGTACCAATATCAAGTTTTCAACTCCATATTGTAGAAGCATCAAATTACCGAGACACACACTATATAAAAAAGGAAAGAAAAAAACATCAAATTCATATCAATTCATGTTTGAAGTAAAAGGATGAAAAAATTCAATAAAAACAAATTGAATGAGGTAAAATTGTAGGTAAATTTACATAAATATCTCAAAAGTGCTAAATATTCACGATCCATATAACAATTTAAGAAACGCTCATGAACCCAATTACTTTTTGAACGATTTTTTTAGATCTTTTTCTTCTTCTTTTAGATTTATTATTCACTTATTCATATTATTAATTAATTTCTTCATATTATTATTCTCCTTTCCCATATTTCCACTTCTCTTTTGCAATTTCTACGTTTTCTCTTCTAGAATTTCTTCCTTCTTCTTCCTTTCTCATCTTCTTTTTTTCTTCTAGGTAGAAGATCTAAATGATATTGGTACATGATCTAAATGATCGTATACCAATATTTAAATGATCAGTTGTATATCCCAGATAAACAGAGATATATCACTATCATTAATAGATCGTTTAGATTTGGTACAAGATCGTTTAGACTACGTACAATGGTACAAGATCATTTAGGTTGGATACAAAGGTAGAAGATCGTTTAGACTTGGTACAAAATCATTTTTTCACTCATGTATGATCGATTAATTGAGACGATACTTTTGTTATTTCATGCTGTGAACTTGTGAGCTTTTTTTTCTCTTTTAAAATTGTTCTATATGGTATAAATATTTTCGTGCTTTATTATATTTTTAGAAAGAAAAAAAAAAACCCTAAATATAGGTAGTTCCTTAATTTTATTTCTTGATAATAAAACTTTTACACGGTAGGAAAGAAAGTAAAATTCATGAGAAATGAAATGAAATTGCAACGTAAAAAGTTTGAATAAAGACTAAAACATAAAATATATGCTGTTTTTTTTTTTTCAAAATTAATTTAATGATAGGTTTTGTTTACGGTAATTTACATAAATGTAACAAAACTTAAAAATATTTACGATTCGTATAACAAAAAAATAAAAGCTCATGAAGTCACGATTGTATTTTTATAAATTTCAGATTTGTCCTTAAATATTGGATCGATTTGTCGCTTCTCTTTCTTCTTCTTCTTCTTTTACGATTTATTAATTTTCTTTGTGATTTCTTCATCTTCTCTTCCGAATGTTATTTCTTCTATTTTTAAACGATTTATTCTTTTGTTTAAATCTCCTATTTCATTTTCATCATTTTTGTCAATATTCTTTGAAGCTATTTCACGATTGTTTCAATATTCTTCTTCAATTCCCTTATATTTGAGAATATCAAAATCATTCAAATATCGTTTTAAATTATCAACACTATTATTTACCATGGTTAGTACGATTATTTAAATTTGAAACATTTTTTTCATCGCTTAAAAAGAACTATACGAGATCATGTATCATGATCTAAACAATCGTTTAGTATGGTCAACACGATCACTAGATTTGAAGTTTTTTAACGGTCATTTATACTGAACTACATGATCACTTACCATAATCAACACGATCATTTGCCATAGTTAGCACGATCGTTTGTCATACTCAACACGATTGTTTAAATTTAAAGTCTTTTTCCCCATTGTTAAAAAAAACTGCACAAGCTGGTGGGCTTTTTTTTTGTTTTCAAATTGTTGTATAATGTGTAAATATTTTATTGATTTGTTATATTTTTTAAAAAAACCGTTAAAAGAAGGTTTTTTTTTTTTTAATTTCAAGCCTGAAAAAGAAGATTTTGGATTGAAGATAAGACTTGAAAATGTTAAATTAGGGAACTGAACAAAAAAAAAAAGTTAGAAATTTGAAAAAGCTGAAAATTTTAAATTTTAGAAAATTGAAAAAAAAAAAAAAGACATTTAGCAACGTTGACGATATATCCACAATTTGCTTTACACTATTTCTATGTTTTATTAAATTCTCATTTAAACTAATTATTGTAGAATGATATTGATGAAATATTTGTTGAGAAATTATTTTAAATGATAAAACTTTTAAAAATATTTATAAATATAACACAATATCATAATTTATTCGTGGTAAACTATGGTAGATCAAAAAAGACTACTAGTTGTGTCGTGACTATCATAATATAAATAGACACGCGGTCTATCGTACATAAACTATGATATTTTACTATGTTTTAATTAGGCGCCGAATAAATTATTTTATTATTATTATTTGTTTTCTTTTTTTGACAAATTCACATGTTTTGGGATATAATGGACTAAAATGATTGTAGATAGATTGAAACAAAGTTTAGAGTAAAAGAAGTGAATAAAATGAAATGCAGAAACTTAAATTGAAATTGAGTAAAGCATTAACTCCAAGAAACAAGTGAGAAAGAGAAAAGCATAAAAAAATTGAAAGTCTTTCAATTGATGAAACATTAATTACTCAACTCCTGCTTAGTATGCAGATGGGTTGGATCAAAATGAAGAAAGAAAAAAAAAGAAATCGTGGATCATAACTCTTTTAAAAAAATATTAAGTTTTTAGATCTGGAATTTAAAATCAAATAAATAAATAGAGAAATAACTCAATCATTTATTACCCCATCTCTTTCTCTTAACCATATTATATTGTATAAATAAGAACCTCTAGATTCTGAAAAATTTCAGGTTTGCTTCAGAAATTAGATCTCCAAAAATGGCTTCTACTGCCTTCTCATTCCAATCAACATATCTCATTTCTCATTTTCAGTAAGTTTACTCTCTTTGTCTTTCTCATTTTCTATTATGCCTTTTCCTCTCGTTTCAACTATTATTAACCCTCTTTCTTTCCCAGTTCTCTTAATTACATTTTATTAACTAAGTCATCGTTATACTGTTTCACATTAGTTAGAAAAGGAAGTGATCATGTGTAGATGAGTGAGGACAGTTATTTTCAATAGTATTCGGAACAAAGTCATATACATATGTAAGATCTAGTTGGTTGTGTTCATAGTTTACTCTGCATTACAAACAAACAAAGTTTTACATTAATTAGTGAGGAATTAGATTACTCGTAAAATTTTATAATATATATTTTTTCAAATTTGAATTTCCTAAAGGAACATTTACCAGTAATATACTATTTCTTTTAGAATTTAGATTAGAAGAATTTTCAAAAATAGCAAATTTTACAAAATATTTACAAACTTATAACAAATTTTATCACTTATAGTTATTGATATGTGTATTAGTGATAGAATTCAAAATTTTGCTATAACCGATAAATATTTTAATTTATTTTGTTATTTTAAAAAATGTACTTTATATTATTATTTTTTATTAATTTAACAATAAATGTGGCAGGGAAACCACGTTTGATAATTGATACAATATGTCAAATGTGGATATGGTCATGTTGATATATCGTATCTACTCAATCTATATTTATTATTTTTCAATTAAAGTAGTTAATATAATTTATTAGGGTCAAAATATTTTTTGAAGTTTGATCAATTTCAGTCTAGTTTATTTTACAATTGTAATTAATCATTATTAATCTTTTAAGAAAGATGTTCATTTTTCTTTTTCTTTTTTTCATGCACGTGTAGTTTTCTCGATTAATTTTGAAATCAAACATTTTTATAAATAGCATAATAAATTAATATTTATAAGTTATAGCAAAAATATGCTAATGATAGAAGGGTATCACTAACTATCAATGCTACAGATAGAAAGATATTAATGGCTATTAAATATTTGTTGTTAATAGAATTTGAAATTTTGCTATAACTTGTAAATATTTTGTCAAATTTGTTAATTTTAATCCTTTTTCTTTTGAATTTGTTGGGTTAAAAAATTGTATTTACTTACTTGAATGATTATTATTATTTAATCAAGAAAAACAGTCAAAAAAAAATGAAAAATGTGACAAAATATAGCAAATTTTATATTCTATATATTAACAACAAACATTTTGTTTGGTTTTTTAGGATTTTTTTTTTTTGGCTTTTTCTTTCTAATAATAAAATTGTCATCACAAACTCCCAAAATATTAATAATCAAACTTTGGGTTTGTTAAGTAATCAGTTAAACAACATTTTTTGTTCATTCTATATAATTTAGTCCATGTACAACAATAATATATTATATGGATCCACCCACATGCGTTACTAGTATGATTATTTACTTTTTATTATTTTTCTTTTGGTACTAACCTTTGTCATTCTCTAAACGTTTATCTGCATATGATTTTATTGTTTCATGTAGAAGATCCAAAGAGTTGCAATCTTTTGGTGCAACCAACAACCACATTAAGCCCTACACAGCTACTAGTCTTCATGTTTCTGATTTAGCCTCAAATTCTAAAGCTACTAAACTCTTTTTTGGGTCACTCCAATCAAGATCATCAGCTTCCTTCAAACACACCATCCTTAATGCAGCTTCTCTTACTAATAGTACTTTTCCAATTGATGAAGACGAATTTGATCTTGATCGCCCAACCCATGGCTTTGCTTCCATTGCAGATGCCGTTGAAGACATTCGCAACGGAAAGGTTTAAGCATGACATTCAATAAAAAGAAGTAATTAATTAACTCATGTATTTTATAAAGATTAACATGTGTGGATTTGGTTGTAGATGGTGCTTGTTGTTGATGACGAAGATAGAGAAAATGAAGGAGATTTGATAATGGCAGCACAAGCTGCAACTCCTGAAGCCATGGCTTTCATTGTAAAGCATTGTACTGGAATTGTTTGTGTAGCCATGAAAGGTGAAGATTTGGAGAGGTTGCAAATTCCACTTATGGTCAATGAAAAAGAGAATGAGGAGAAACTTTGTACCGCTTTTACCATCACAGTGGTACGACCATAATAATTTTACTTGTTCAGTTGAGTTACACTCACTCATATTTTATTTTTAATTTCACAGTGGATTACATAATTGTGAAAAAAGGGTTTTGAAAAAGCTTAAACTGTAATTACAAAGAAGGGTTTGTCATGTGAGAAACTGGGATTGCTTGATATGTTTAGAGTTATTATTGTTGTAGGATGCACGAGAAGGTACAACGACGGGAGTGTCAGCGAGCGATAGGGCAAAAACGATATTGGGACTTGCATCAAGAGATTCAAAACCAAGTGATTTTAAGAGGCCAGGGCATATATTTCCACTAAGGTATAGGGAAGGAGGTGTTTTGAAGAGAGCTGGACATACTGAAGCATCTGTTGATCTTGCTGTGCTTGCTGGACTAGACCCGGTGGGTGTCCTTTGTGAGGTTGTTGATGATGATGGTTCCATGGCTAGATTACCCTCTCTTCGACAATTTGCTGCTCGAGAAAATTTGAAAATAATTTCCATTGCTGATTTAATCAGGTATAACGTAATAGTTGAAAATACTAATTTCAAGTATTATAATTGGAGCTTGAAATGTAGAACATCCCACCAATTTCAATTTGGGGGCAGACACCATATTAATTTCCAGAGGTAAGCAAGATGAAATAAAAAACAAATAGAAGCTTAAATAACCACAAACTTTCAAGATGATGTGGGAAGATATAGCCGTGAGATACGCTTTTGATAAGCGATAGTTATTCGCTGTACATGTGTTGGAAACTAACTACACCAAATATTTTAGTAGGATCAAGATCAGCAACCTCAAAAAACTCAGATCTAAGAAGTAACTTTTTTTTTCGGTTTGAAAAAACACATCTCGTACTTTCTCAATATTTTTTTTTTAATAAAATGAAAAATGTGCAGGTATAGAAGGAAGAGAGACAGATTAATTGAAAGTAGTGGGGTTGGTGGGACTCGTATGCCAACGAAATGGGGTCCGTTTCAAGCCTATTGCTACAGATCTGTTTTGGATGGCATTGAACATATTGCAATGGTTAAGGTAACTGACTAATTAACTAACTCTACCTTTTTGTTTCGGAGTGAAATTTAATTCGATACTTGTGTTTGTGTCTTTTAAGGGTGAAATGGGTGAGGGGGAAAATATTTTGGTTAGAGTGCACTCAGAATGCTTCACTGGGGATATATTGGGATCATCAAGATGCGACTGTGGAGACCAGCTTGGTTTAGCCATGCAGTTGATTGAGGCTGCAGGCAGGGGTGTGTTGGTTTATCTTCGTGGTCATGAAGGAAGGGGCATAGGTTTGGCTCACAAACTCCAAGCTTATAACTTGCAAGATGCTGGCCGAGATACTGTTGAAGCCAACCAGGATTTGGGACTTCCTGTTGATTCTCGCGAATATGGCATTGGTGCACAGGTACATATCCTTACCCCTAATTATTTGGAAGTTATAGTTGGAATAGTGATTTTTTATCTATTTACAAGTAATTTTGCTAAAAGATCAGTAACCAATATAGAGGAAAAATAGGGTATTTCAATCCATGTTGAAATAAGTAATCTTTGGAGTGATTTTTGGTCCATTGCACCCCCACCAACTTAATTATTAACCAATTTTGATGATTTTAGACACTTTTATATTTAACTTCTAACTGAGGATGAACCATCATAGATTCACTAATTTAATGGTAAATAATCCATAGTAATGGGTTTGATAATGGCTTTGAGTTTGATAATGGACTGAAAGAGATTGAGTTAATCCATACTATATAACCACTATATAAGATATTTAATAAACTACAAGTTATCATTATATCCAAATGTAGTAATCATGTTAGGAGAGTAGTCTGGCCTGCAAGATCAGTTTAAGTGTGCATATAAACTAGTCCCAACAATTGTGGATATCTAATGAAGAAAAATCAACTATTGAAGGGGAAATAATTTTGGAGTGACCAATGATAGTTGTCACGTTTATGCATAAATCCACGACTTTAATTTTCAGAAAACATCTCGAAAGGTCTTGACTAACAGAGATAAATGATCAGTTGTATACCATGAGCACTTCTTTCTGAACTTTGATTGGATCACAAAGTAAATTCTTTTCTATTTTGTCAACAGAAGGTCCAATTCTTTTCTATTTGTTTGGTTGCAGATTCTAAGGGATCTTGGAGTGAGAACAATGAAGCTAATGACAAACAACCCAGCAAAGTTCATAGGGTTGAAGGGGTATGGCTTAGAAGTTTCAGGTAGAGTTCCTTTGATAACACCAGTTACAAAAGACAACAAGAGATACCTTGAGACTAAACGGTCCAAAATGGGTCACGTCTACAACTTCGATCTTGGAGTTCGCTTCAGAAATTTGATCGATGACCATAAAAAATCGAACGAAAATGTAGAACCAAGCAACATTGTGACTTGATCTAGCATAATATTGTTGAAATTTAAAGAGAAGGAACAATTGATTATAAAAAGGTGGTGGTGTTGAAAGAGAAATTATAGTGTTGGCAAAATGAAGCCGCTTGTACCACATTATTGGGCATTATCATTCTATTTGATTCAGTTTGTTGAGTTTATGATTTCAAAGCGTTTCATATTTGTAGTTCACAATTTGGTCATTAAATTGGAAACAATTATTATGGAACCAAATAAAAGTAAGAAATTGTGAAGAGTTTTTCATACCAAAAGAAATAGCCTGTATAGAGAAATCACTTACATAAACTAATATACATAATGTACAAATGTGGAAGGTGTATGAGTGCAGAAGAGGTGTTTTTTTAGTATGTGTGTAAACTCATCCACAAGCCACAACAAAACAGCACATACGATTATTAATCATATAGAAGACCCTTCTATTTTATTTGCATAGGGCCCACTATGTGCATAGACATGCTGATTAGTGATTATATTCAAGTGCAAAAATGCGTAAGCAAAATGGAAGTCCAAAGGGAGAGGCATTTGATGTAGCAAGATATACAAAATCTCTCTCATTCCCTATAACTGCTCTATAATACAGCAAAAGAAAAGCTCTAAACAACAAAGATGTATAACTTATCTCAAAACCTCATCCATCATTTTTTTTAATGAAACACCTGACTTTCAATGAGAAAAAAAATGAATAGCTTACAAGAAAAAGAAAGCCCACAAAAGGGTGCCACCGCCAGAAAGGGACTCCAATCAACTAAAATAAAACCTTAGTGAGTAATTGAAAATGTCACACTCTTTTATTTACCCAAATACCATTAGACATATTTACTTAATTGTCATTAAATTAAAAAGAAAAGTTATTGTAAAAGAAAAATTAAAACGGTAGAAAATATTTATAAAATATAACCAAATTTCAAATTCTACCAATACCTATAGATAAAACTAAAACTTTGTTATATTATTATATTATATAGATGTTTTTGGATCTTTTAGTATATTTTATACTTCAATTTAGGTGTATTACACAATTTGTTCTTTCATCATATCTAAAAATGGGTAAAAAGGTTGTCAATCCAACACTAAAGTTGGCACCCACTATGTAGTTTATTATATAGGTTGAAGTTTATGAGTTCATATTTGTGTAATATAATATTCTTACAAAATTAAAATAAAACATTTTGAATATTAAAAAAAAAAGAAAAAGTAAGAAAATATTTTAAAACAAAAATAAATTGATTCATTAGAAAACTAACAAAAGTACAACTATGTACATCATTGTTAAGAAGTACAACTTACAACTCTGGCATAACAAAGTACAACATACATGTGTGTGCAAAGATTGTAGGTGGATTCATTAAACAATCCCTTTAATTAAATTGGAGCTTATAAATACAATACACCAATCTACCAAAATTTATTAACTCTTCTCTTTGCCATAGTTTTCCTCTCTCTTCTTCCATAATAATAATATGGCAGCTCCTCCTTCTGCCGTTCTCAGCGTCGTCCTGGTGGCTCTGCTGCTCATTTGTGTTGCTAATGCACACGAGGGCCACGCACATCCTCCGTCCTCCGAGCACCATCTTGCCCCTCCACCCCAACACAGCGCAGCCATCATCAATAGTCTTTCATACTTTTGGTCTATGGCAATGGCCATGGTGGCTGCATCTTGGATAATATTGTTTTAGTTATTTTAATCTTACTGTGTAAAACTTCAATTCCTGCATGAAGTTCACATTTCTGTTTAATTAATTATTTTGCCTATTTTCGCATACTGTACTCTCCTTCGGTGATGTGTTTTTGTTTTTGTTTTCGTTTGAATGTCATTTTGAGTAATTACCACGTCGACCTGAATAACAATTATGCATATTCACATTTTTTTCCCCTTTTAGATCAAGAAAATTCAAAACAGTATTTATCTTCTTATTCCATCACGAATAATTTTGTATTATAGTTTGGGAACTCAAGAAGACATTTGATATCACCTCTATTAATTTACTAATTAGAATGGAACATATTAGAAATTTGGACTAATATACAATAATTCTGACTTCTTTTTTTCTTTTTGCAAAGTTTAATTTATCCAGATTTTCAGAAAGAGGAAAAAAAAGGAAAAGATAGGGATAGTGTGTATTTGTTAATAATTTTGAACTTTTTATTTTAAAATATATATTGATGTAAAATTTGTGTAGAGTTTTGGAAAGATAATCTTTTAAAGATAAGAAAGAAGAAGAAGAAGAAAAAAACAATTAAGAAAATTCAAAGACTTGCATTTATAAAATTGAAAATAGGAAACAGATGTTTGGGTAAAGTCTCGTCAAAAGGGACACAATTTGGCTTCAGCTACACAACATATATACTATAGAAAACTCAAAGTGAAGATGACAATTAAGTACTCAATAAAAATTGTCAAGTCATTAGAAAAATTAATATTTGAAAAAAATATATATATATAAATGAGAGGTGAAAGTATTAGGGAGAAAAATCACAAAGAAAAAGGGAAATGCATGTCACCACCACACCAGAAGGATGGAGAGAACATAAATGAGTTATCATTTAAATTCAAATTGAATCAATTGTGTGGTGACATATGCTTAGCTTTCTCGTTTGGATGGGTATAGTTATCATTTTGTTCCATATAAATAACAGAAACCCTTATAAAATGAACATTGGGTGTGTATATATATATAAGAGTAAATAAGAGTTTCTTAACTTTATAAATGCAAATAGGTTTTGAATAGAATGTACACCAAAACCATTGTTATAGGAAAATAGATTTAACCCATGACAGAGTGTATCTGTATCATCTCTTAAACGGACAATACGCTTCCCAGCTATGGTAGCCTTCTCATCTTTTCAAGATATCATATACAATAAATTTGTTCTCTCTCTCCATTCTCTTTGTTTCCAAATATGATTTAAATTAAATCTATGAATGTTGATGGATATTTATAAAAAATTATTACAAATATTAAAATATATATTTAACTTAATAAATAAATATGTTTGTATCTTTTAAACAACATAAAATATTATATATTAATTTATATTATATCCATATTAGTACTAAACTTTTCCAAAGCAAATTTCGTGTTGATGTCAAGCTCATGGAAGAAAAGGTAGAAATAATGTTGGTTTAGCCAAAGCAAATTTAATAAACATTACATATTTCAATTAATACACATTATTAATATTTAATATGTATTTTCATAAAAACAATTTAAAATATAAATATTGATAAAGAAACAAATCCGGTTTATAAACTAGTTAAATTATCCCGGACCATATATAAAACAATGCAAATTTTCACTGAAATATTTACGTTGTATATAACAAAATAAAAAAGTTCATTAAGTCGGTTATAATATTTTAAATAGAAAGATTTAGACAAAAGACTTAAATAAAATTCATTAAGTCTGTTATAATATTTTAAATAGAAAGATTTAGACAAAAGACTTCAATTGAATGTGAGTTTTCATCCAAAACTAAAATTTATTTTATTACGTCTAATCTTATAATTATTAATAATTATATATTATATTCAAAATCATATTTAAATTATTTCCTTATTCACACCTTTTCAATTTTTATGATTTTGATAACTTCCTTGTACAAATGTGTAACTTTATTAGGGTAATAAATTAGAAATGATTTTCTTAATGAAGTTTAAAACAAAATTATTTCTAATATCAAATTTTATGGTAATTAATTATAAGAGTTAACAATATTCATCTCCATCATCTTAACAATCTGAAAAATTGCATCCGTCGTCGGTAACCCTTTATCTTCATCACGTTAACCTTGTAACTTTTCATTCATAAAGTTCATATTTTCCACACCGTTTACTTCATCCTTCAACATCTTTCACGTTAACCTTTCTTTTGCCCATAAATTTCATAGCCTTCAATATCGTGGTTCATCTTTTCCTAATTGGTTTGAGTTTTATTTTATCCTTTCGTTCTCACTAAACTTTCTATTAGTTTTCTTTTTTCAATTCTTTTCATTATTCTTCATTCCATTAATTACTACGTGCTAACTTTTTATTTTATTATATTGCTTACACATATTACTAGTTCATGCACATACAATAACACATGTATAGTATTATACAATAAGTCATGTGAATTGTTCACTTCAGCAAATTTTCATTCATATACTGTAGACTACATAATTAAAACAGTAGTAAACTATAATATACAGTGACAATATACTATCAGTTTATATTTATTTTAAATTAACGATATTTTGTACGAAATAATCGTTTTCTTATGTGATTTATTATATATATACCGCATCTTATTTACAATTATACTACTTTTTAATATACCCGCAGAATATAATAGTTTTCTTATGTGATTTATTATATATATACCTCATCTTATTTACAATTATAATAGTTTTCTAATATACCCATAACATATAATAGTTTTCTTTTGTGATTTATTATATGTATATATATATATCTTATTTACAATTATACTATTTAATAACATATAGTTGTAATATTTTTTTTTGTTAGGATGACCGGTATTGAAGTCTATTTTGATGATTAACTGACCTTTCTTGCTTGTGCATCCATTTCCTGGCCAGGAGTTTCTAGCACTATGTTCCTTTTTATAGTTAAGTTCTCATTGTAGAGAACTATTTGAGTACCACTTTGTCCTATTCTATTATATTCATCCTCACATGGGAACATTGTTTGTATATGTTTGTATTCCATTTGGTTATCTTCGTAAGTCTTGAGAACTGGTTATCTTTTCATCCTATGATATACACGAATACAATATAATTAATATATATATACCTATGGAGCAATTAATATACATATGAAACATCAATATGGTAACATCTTATAACACTTAATATTAAATATACCTCAACATCATCGATAATGATTGGATTATCTTTGTTTGATTTAATTTTCTTACTCTTGGACCCAAGACATCTTTCACTTCGTCTTACCATTTTCTACACTGCCATTAAATAAAGTTTTACAAAATTAACCAACATTTAACATATGTAAACCACACACCACATGTTACATATTTAAATCATAATGTAAGTTAAAGAAACTTATAGTACATTTTCGTTACGCCCTAAAATTCACAATGCAATATTTTTTTAAACTTTGATTCTCAATAAACACTAGAATATGTCACAATTAAAAGTACATTTTTGATTACTTGGCTATTTAATCGAGCATCTAAAATAAACCCAATATACCTAATATTTCTACTCAATTTCGGTAGGAAAAGATCGGAATGTAACAGCTATTGAAAGTCATCTTCTTCACATCCGAAACCTCAATAAACTCTAGAATCTATCACATGCAAAAGTATAGTTTCTTTTGTTTGCCTACTTAATCGAATATCTTCAATATACCTAATATACCTCATTTTTCATATGTATTGAATATATACAATACTAGCCTCGAAATTTACCAGATTTTGTCGAAAAAGTTATGAAGTTGCTGGCTGTCGAATGTCTACTTCTTCACCGTCGAAAGCTCTCAAATTTCTCAATACCCACATTGTCTTCTACAAGTATAATGGAGGCAGTATACAACAGTTTTCGTATAAGGAAAGTAACCTTTTAATTTCCACATCTTTCCAAATCCGTAAGACCCATGATTTATTCCATTTAGACTTTTGTTATAAATTATAAATCAATTCCATAATAAAAATGAGCAAAGCTGTAATTTGGGCCATACATTTGTGTAATACAATGATTTAAGACTTTTGTGAAATTTATTAGTAATTTGAACCCTTCATTTAATATCATATAACAATTTAGTCAATATGAGTTGAATACCCTTTTAAATATTTCATTTTTGTCTTTTCTTTTTCTTTCTATCGTTTTTTTCTCTCTTCTTCTACAATTTTGAATTTTTTAAAATTTTTATTGGGTTCTTTGATACTTTTTTTTAAAAATTTCAAGCTATTATTTGGTTGTTCAGAATTGTGTGTCAAATATAAAAGCTTCTGAAAATAATTGTTAAATATTGGATAGGTAAATTTAAACATCGTGAACCAAGGATAATCTAAAAAAATCTTTTAGAATTGGCTACTCAAATTTAAACAATCAAATAGTTTATACACCAAATCATTTAGATCTTCTACCAAAGTTTTGGATAGAATCCAAAAATTTTACTATAATTTATAAATATTTAAATTTATTTTACTATTTTTAAAAATACCATTTAAAATACCCATTTTTTATAGGAAAATATTTTGCTATTTTAAAACAGGCCTTTTTATAAACTTCAATCAACAAAAAAAAGGGAAAAAAGAAAACATAATATACCATACTCTTTTCTAAACTCTATTTTGAATAAAAGATGTGACCATTAATTAAAAACATACATGAATACTTTGTTTCGTAATTAACTAAATTAATTGATTTGTATTTTTCTCTTTAATTATAAAGGCAGGTTGGTATGGTTAGTGGCATCATGGAATCATGGCATGGCACAAACTAGAAGTAGTCGAACTCCACAAACTCTCTTTCTTTTTCTTTTTTTATTTCCTTTCACAATAATCTAATTTAACAAATTAAGAAATCAAATTATTATCTTTTCATCAAATTAATTAAGTTCAATCTCCTCTCTATATATTCTCTTATTTTCCTCATCCTTTCTTCACACACCTTACTCATCATCTCCCAAAAATGGCTTCCTCCACCCTTCTCAATCTTCTCACCCTAGCCTTCCTGCTTATCTCCACCGCTGCCAACTCCCCGGCACCCTCTCCAGCACCCACCGCCGAATCACCAACGTGGAAATGGACACCTTCTAACGAACCACCCTCCTCTCCACCCACTGCGGAGCCGCCAATGACGACAACGTCTCCACCTTCGCCTACAATATCTCCCCCGCCCACCCCACCGGAGCTCAGCCCCGTTCCAACATCCTATGCACCCACTTCGCCGCCCATGGCTAACCCACCTACATTGTCGCCGACCGCTCCACCGCCGGCAGTGAAGAGTCCAAGTCATGCCCCGTCGCCGGCGAAAACAAAAGCACCGGCTCCAGCTCCGTCGAAAACTAGTCCGGCGCCAGCAAAGGCACCGAAATCTTCTAAAGCTCCGGTGAGTAGTCCTCCGTCACCGAATGGACAGATGGAGCCACCGACGCCATCCGTAGCTCCGGCACCGTCGAAAGAGGGTAACGGCGCCGGTGCAAACAGATTCGCCATTGGTGGGTCTATTGCAGGATTAATGATTGCGGCTTTTATCGCTTAAATGAAGCTATAATATATTTGTGGAATTCAGTTTGTTGGAGATTCTGAATTTGATATTTGTTTTGTTTTAAAAGAGAATTTTATTATGATCAATTTTCTTCATTATTTCTGAGATTTTATTTTTTATTATCTAAACATATATGTGGATGCCTACAACTGGAACACTCTTTTTTACGATATTATTATATTGATTACAATTTGGTATCGTTACAATTTAGACTAACATCCTACATAAAATGTTAGTAACAAATATTGCTCCAAATCTTAATTTGTGACTATCACAATTTTTTTTTTTTTTTTTTTTGCAACATGCATGAGCGTTGAGTCAAATCAATATTTTAGGCTACTATAAATTTTACGATATGAATTAAGAAAAAATTATGATTTACTGATGTTATAGAAAATATATGTAAAAGAATATTATTAATTAAAAAAACAATATCCAATATACTATCATTAAACAACATGTAATAACACTAACTTGCTCGAGAGTTTTGGAGAAGAACTTTGTTAACAAGCTTTGATAATTTTAGAAAGAGTTCGAAAAATATTAATGTGTGATAATTATGAAGTAAATGATTTACAAAGTTAGTTCCAGATTTTATGTATCAATAATTTGGGTAATGAGAATTTCTACCATAATTGTAGTTTGTTTAAGTTTAAGGTACAAAAATTCCAATAAAAGGTTTAGAAGCATGAGATGATTTTCTCAAACAAAATTATAAGATATATACCAACAAAATCTTCTTTCATTTATCAAATCTAAAAAAATAAAAAAAATGAAATGTGTAAACATAAAAGATATAAATAGTTGAACAAAAAGCAAACAAATTCACTCAAACACATAGCAAAACGAAACAAATCCAAGAGCATAAACATTTGTGCATCAAGAATACTTCGAAAAATTGGTTTTTGTACAACAAACCATATCAACATTTAAA
Source organism: Cucumis sativus (assembly GCF_000004075.3). NCBI lineage: Eukaryota > Viridiplantae > Streptophyta > Magnoliopsida > Cucurbitales > Cucurbitaceae > Cucumis > Cucumis sativus. Next base: position 7,304,759 of record NC_026658.2, read on the forward strand.
GAACCTAAGTTAGCTCATCGACCTGCAAATAACTTCAAACGAAACTAAAATAGGTATAAAGATAAGACTCAAAAAGAAAACAAAAGTATGGTCCTAGTTGCAATGAAGAGGGAGGGAGGGAGGGAGTGGCATGTCAAACTTCAAATTAAAAGCATCAATCTCATCCAGAGAAACTCACCCAACTCAAAGGAAACTAAACAAAGCTCAAATAGTACAAATATTTATTTCTTAGTCACAATCCATTCATTTACTCTTCTTGCCTCCAACAACCGAATAATTTGTGCTATTTTGTATGCATTGTCATTACACTCTAGGGAATAATCCAATACACCAATAAATGTAATTGTTGAAATATAAACTTGATTTTGTTAACAATATTTGGACCTAACCCAAATAAAACCCAATTTATAGGAAGTATTAATTACTACACTAATATTATAGAAAAACTAATAATAGTAGGAGATATTTAGAGAAGATGGAAGAAATATCTTGAAATTTGATAACTAGGCCCACGATGAAAAATACAAAAAATTCACAGTTCACATGTGATTAATTGGCCACTAGCGCACATAATAAATTTGATACATGATCTTCGACTAAGAACTAAGATTGTTAAGATTTCCTTAACGATGTTTTTTCAAGAGTCTTTGGTACACCATCGTTTAGATTTGGCTACTCAAATCTAAATGATTTTTTTTCAAGATTCTTTACTACACGATTGTTTAGATTTGTGGTACATGATCGTTTAGATTTGGCTGTCCAAATGTAAATGAACACAAGATTCTTTGGTACACGATCGTGATCATGTTTTGAGCTCAAACGATTTTTTTCAAGATCTTTTATATTTTGTACAGGATCTTAAACCAAATAACACTTTGAAAACATACAAGATTTATGATTGATTGAAAAAAAAATGATTAAAAATCGCAGAAGATGAAGTAAAGAAAGACGATGAAAAGGAAGGACAAACTTGAAATATTTTTTAAAAATGGCTAGCTTCATGTCTCACACCTCGTTCTAGGTTTTCCTCCCTAGCCTAGATCATGGCATGAAACACCTTTTGAACACAACTTTTCCAACTTAACTTCTATGGAACTCATAAAATGAATTTCTACCAAAATTTCAACAATATTTATCTTAGAAATGGGTTAGCCAAACCTGAAAAAGAAGAGATTTTTACTTCTATATGTATATAAACAAACTTCATATTCCACAATGCAAAATAAGTGTGTCTCATTGCACACATCCAGACAGTTCTAGAGTTTTAAGCAGAGATAAAATTCAAACTAGATATTATACACAAAATGATCATAGTCTAATGAGGGACATCTCAAAAGACAAGTAGTCATCATGTCTCTCACTACTTCTAATCACCCAAATAGAAGTACAAAACTTAAGTATATACATAAACAAAAGAATAAGAATCTACAATCAATGAAGGGAAGCTCAAGGTATGCTTGGTTCTTGAGTGCTACCTGGAGAAAAAAAAAACATTTAAAAACGTGAACTAAAACTCAGTGAATGACAAGTTTTTAAAAGTAAAAGCTCATAAAACAATACTTTCAAACTATTTAAATGTGTCATCCATAATGAAATAATAGTTCAAACGTTAAAATCACATATTGCCATAATTCACAAGTAATACCAACAAACCTGTAGCCAATCCGACCATGGCAAGACGCCTAAATATACGACCAAGAATAGCTCGCACATGATTAAAGAATTATGCGACCACAACTAGCTCACACATATTTAGTACCCGCCACGATAGTAACCTCCATCCAATCCGACCATGATAGCACACTAAATACACGACTCGATATATCTCACACATGATCCATATCTTCAAGGAAACACACGGTTAAACGGAGCTTACACATACTTAGCACCTACCACAGTAACAACATTCATCCAATCCAAGCACGATAGCATACTAAATACACGATTCGGAATACCTCACATGTGATCCATATCCACAAGGAAACACATGGCCAAACGAAGCTCACGCATATTTAGCACCTACCATAGTAACAACATCCACCCACTCTTATGTGCACATGGAGTCACCCACCATGGATTAAGCTGAACTCGAAGTCATATCACAATCCTCCATCCACATCATCATCTAGACTTAGGTTCTTAGATCTCTGGTCACAACCTTTTTCAGCCTCGAAACCCCCTGACAACCATAGGTGGCACTACGGAAACACATTCACATTCACGTAGCTTGCAAACAAAATTCCCTTGGTACATCAATTTTGTGGTTCAAAAACCAACCTTCACATTCCATTATCATAAAAAAACATCTATAAATATGCTTCAAACTTTTTCAAGCAATTCAAAGCTAAGTTTTCTTAATAAACAAACAAAACATATTCATCGACAGAACCAAGGAAAACATATATTATCAACTCATTATAAAACACATTTTGACCATAACTCACGCAAATCATAATTAAATCAAATCATGTTCAAGAACACATATTACAAATTCACATTGTAGAGAACTCATGAAAAGCCAAAAAATATTCGTTAGAGATTATTATCGCTAGTACACTTTTATCAAAGCAAGTTAAACCAACACTTATTTACAAACTAAGTTCAACAGTTTGTTTAAAACAATTTTCATAGCAAATGTTTGAAAGTAATCACTCACCTTAATAACTCCATCTCCTGAGATTATACACTTTCTCCTTTTCAATTGGCCTGAAACATAGATTAAGGTCTCATCATTGTCTTCACATAACACGAGGCTACAACTATTTGCAAAATACCTCATAAGGCCACCTAAATCCATTTTATACCTCTAAGGTCTATGAATTTCCAAAGTGCTTAGGATTAGACTAAACTTTTTCACATACAAACCTTTGGACTCGAAATCTAGATACTTAACACAATGAGCATCCAACTTAGTTCAAGCTCAATGGGTCTTTTAGGGTGAATACACTTTTGAGACCCTTAAACTTCAGCTTAAACTTTTAATGTCATAAGCACCCAAACTTAAGTAATCTTAAATGACCTTAAATAGTCTTGTCTTTCTATAATAGCTTAAGATGACACAAAAACTATGGATCTCATGAATTCTACACATAACAAATAAAATCATAATTTATACATTTCAAGAAATTTTCAGCTTCAGTAGGCTAATTTCAACTACTCATAACTTATTCAATACTTAATGACAAATAATGTACTTTATATCAAACTCTTCATTTTGGGGACCTCTACAACTGAATGGAAGAGAGTAAAGTGAGATTGCCACTAGATTTTTCCAGAATTATCCTGAAAAACAAGTACTCCAAAATCGCATTATTTGAAGCCTCCTACTTTTCTCCTAAATTTGAACATATTTCTAATCAGAATTGGCTAATGAGTGCTTCATGAAAGCTATAGGACTTTTAGTTCCATCTATACACTCTAGGATACTAAAAGAACCAAAGGCTTCTCATAATTTTGTGAAAAGTTTGTGACATTTTTCTACTTCAAAAATCATTCACTTAACCTCAGAATTTACTCAAGCTTTATTCACGAAACTTGTTAGAAGTTGAGTTAACTTAAAAAAAAAATCTAACCTTACACTTTAATTCTTCTTGTGTAGTTCAAACCAAAATAAAAACTAAAGATGGGGTGTGAAAACTATTCCAAACCTTACCAAAAACTTAACAAAGTGTCCTTAACTTCAATTAACAGCACCATAAGTACTTTCGAAATTCGAAAACAAGCATCTAACATCATGGGTTATTCAATATTATCGCTAAAATTAGATGGATACTCAAGACCAACTCCATAAAACTTAGAATCTTACCCAGGTTGTGTTGAAAAGTTTAATTTTTAGCTTCTCAACTGGGGACCAACGACTAATATCTCCAAAGCCTCCACATCTAACGACAAAATGCAATGGGTATTGCAAAATCAAATTAAAAAATTAATGGGTAGTCGAAACTCTTCAAAACATACAACTAACATAGGCAAAACTTTACCCAAAAACTCTATTTCACAACTTAAAAATTCCCACCTTAACTAATCACCTAAATCTTAAACAAAAAAAACTTATCAAATCCGCTGGACACCAACTGAACAACACCACTACTCTTCAATCTAACACCAAAACATGATAGAAACTAGTCATTTGAAGCCAAAGGCTAATGAGTAGTAAAAATCTTCAAGAAAACCCACAAAACTCACCGAACAGTTCAAAACTGACCTCAACTTCCAGATTGGACGAGGCTAGTGATGGCTAGCACAACGCGGAGCATCAACCAACGTGGTGCCTGACGGTTCGGCTGCAACAGTTTGGTGTGTGGCTAAACGAACGAGTCGGGTGGAGGTGGCTCTACAATTGGCGACAGAACGTGGCGTCGGTGTCAGTGTGAAGAAGAGGGAAAGAGATTTTGACGTGAGAATCTTCGAGAGAGGAGGGAAGAAACTTTGTGAGTCCTTTAAAAATGGATTTAAACTTAAACATTTTCTTCAGTTTAAACTTACTTAAACATTTTCTTAGTTTTCCATCACTTATCAATTTTTTATCTAAACATTACCAGAACAAAACTGTTTCTAAAATTTTCTCATCAAAATGATTCAACCCATCAAGAATTTAAAAATGGATTTGAACTTGTTTTTCAAAATATTTTGACAATTTGTTACCTTTATAAAAGTTAACCTTCAAATAATTATTTAAAAACAAATTAGTTACACCCGTTTAGCACAGTGGTTAGTTTCTATTATTACTAACACATAGTATATAATAATTAAGATATGCCCTATTTTGGGATACATAATTACAAGCTGGTTGAATTAAGTTTATAGGTTCAGACTCAATACAATATCTACTTTCTTTTATTTCAAACTAGATATCTAATTACATGTTTGGAACCTTAAAAAGGATTCCTTTCCAAAAACAAAAGATTTATTGTTTCAATACTTCTCTTAATAATTAGGCATCAATAAAATAGATCATGCATCGTTATTATCATCAAACTGTTATATATTATAACAAATTGACATTTCATAGAAAAGAACTCAAATACATGATGGTGGGCAAACTAAAATGGAAACTCTTAAATTTTCTAATGGTAATCTTTTTTTTTTTTTTTATGTTATCCAATATTAATACCCTTTTACAATCTCTTTAATTTTAACGGGTAGAAAGAAAATATTTGGAATGTATAGTTCAACCAACAAAGCATTGTGTAACCAACTTCAATATATTGAAATTTAAGGATAGCTTTACAATTTTTTTTTTTTTAATATTGAAATTTAAGCATTTTTCTAGGTAACCATTTCATTTTTAAATCTTTCTAAATTTTAGAAAATGCTTTCTTATTATTTGAAGATTTTTTTAAAAAAAACTATAAAGGTATTTGGATGATCCAAAAAGTACTATTGTTTATCTGTGAAGCTTCTACCACTGGTTAAACTAAAATAAATGGTTGAATAATCGCATCATTAAGGAGTGATAGATCTATTTAGAAGTTAGTTTTAAAAATTTTGATTTTACTCCAAAATAATAGTTTTTTTTCTTTGAATGTAAACAGACAATCAAATATCTACAAATATAGCCAAATGTCATTCTTTATCATTGATAAACAATGATAGAGTACTATTATTTACCATCGATAAACGTTAGTAGATTTCTATCAATGTTTACTAGTGTTATTGGTAGACTGAAACTTTGTTGTTGTAAATATGAGAGATATGCATAGAAATTAAATTATTGGAGTTGAACATGTGTTGATGTTACACTAAAAGAAATCGGGGTTCTCCATACGCATAAAAATTGTCTAGGAAAAGGAGGTCGAAAAATAAGACCAACTTGATGTCATTAGGGGTGCGTTGGGCACATGAATTGTTCTCGACGTATTGTCAACAGTGTCGGAGAACACTAGATCATTTTCGACATTGAACCCATACATGTCGGGGAAGGTGAAACAATTAAATAATAGTTTCATTTTTCTCGGTGCGGTATTGAAAAACGTCGGAACTGGCTTCAGTATTTTCGATGTGGCCCTTATGGCACTAGGAACAATAAAATTATTATTTAATTGTTTCACCTTCTCCAACGCCATGCATGGAAACATCGAAAATATGGAAGCTAGTCTTAATGTGATCACCCAAAGTGTTGGTGAAAAGGAAACAATTAAGTAATGCATCCCATTTCACTCGACACCATTAGTAATGTGTCGGTAATAGAAGATTTTATTACCGACACATTATTAATGGCATTGGGAATAGGGTGTTTTTTCCGACATTTTCATAATGTGTTGGGAGTGTTCCTATGAAACACCATTTCAGTTCTGTAAGTCACATAACCAAAAGAGAAAAGAAAAGAGAATTCTATAACAACACCTGTTCCCTTGTTGCTGTTTGTCGTCATCTGTCACCACCGCTCCTAATTCTAATATGCTTAGGTTAGCTTTAGTCTTAGTTTAGCTTTGAGTTAGTTATAATATAGTTTTATAGTTTTAGTTTATATTTAGATTTAAGATCTAGATTTAGAATTAGTTTTATAATTTAGATATTAAATTAGTTTTAGGATTTAGCTTTTGAATTAGTTTTAAGTTTTAATATTGAATTTGAATTATTTTTAGGATTTAAGAATTAATTTTACATTGAAATTGAAATTGGGGTTTATATTGAATTTGAGAAAGATGATTCAATGATTTCAATATGGGGTGGGGGGGGAGGTGTAATTGGTTTAAATTTTATGTAATTTATGGTTGAGATTTGTTTTGACTATCCTGTTTATGGTAGTGTTTAGTTCAAATTTAGTTGTTTATTTCTGAGCAGTTTTGTTTGTTGGAACTATTAGGTAGTTATGGTAGTTTGTTCTAGCTACCTTACCGTTATGGTAGCCTCTAGAGTTTAAACTTAGCTTTTGTGAAAAAATTGGCATATTGGGCCTAGCTTTTTCATGGAGTAAGTTTGGGGTTTGAGAGGAGGAATATATAACTAATCAAACCTATTTATTTTTAGGTCTTTAACGATGGACAAAGGTTAGATGAAAACCTAAGAATAAGTTCTTCGTCAAGTATTGTCACACCTCTCCCCACAGACCTTTTTGCTTTTCTCGCAAGAAGCAGTGCGACTTGAACATCTTTGCAGCGATTAAACGCCAAAGTCACTCATCTTAAATCATTTACCTTGTTTAAATGTCAAATACTTTAAATAACATGATTTAGGCGATAAAGCTTAATACAATCAACATAACCAAAACTTAAACTTTATTAACAACAGGTGTTTCATACATAGTATACAATACAACTTAAACTAAAACTTAAAACCCCTGGTAGCTTCTCGTTTGGTAGGCCCTTTCCTTCACCTCCTCTTACTCGGCCTTAACGCTAAATCCTGGAAGATAAAATTTTAAAATGTAAGTCTAAAAGACTTAGGTGAGGATTTATGAAATCTTTTTCACAATACCTTTTCATAAATCATTTTGCAAAACCATAACATTTGTTTTAAACAAAAACATATAAGATCTTATAAACATAACATTTCACATAAAGCATCATCTCGCATAAACACACAGTAGTCAACGATCATTCGTTTCACCAAGGATCCCAAATCATCCTCTACGCTAGGTCACCTAACTTCGCGTTTACACTACTGCAACATCAACATCCAAGGATATATAGATTCGTCTTTGTTGCTTAGGCTGCCTAACACAATGCAGTCCTTTTCTACATTGGCCAACTTCACTCCACCATGTAGACATTTTCTAAATGGTTGCCTTTAACCTTATGTGCACATAACATATAGTTCATTCAAAGGAAGCAACTAATGGCTTGAACACCATTTCTTAATCAATATCGCAGAAAGTCAAAAAGTTAAATTTAATACGTTCAGTTTCCGCGACGCACAGAACCAAACGTCGCGAAAAGTTTAAAATGAAAATTAAATTTAAATTTAATGCGTTCAATTTTCGCGACACAAAGAAACACGACGTCGCGAAAAGTTTAAAATTAAATTTAATATCTTCACTTTCCGCGACACACAAGAATCAGACGTTGCAAAAAGTTTAAAATTGAATTTAATATATTTACTTTCTGCGACGCACAGAAACCAGACATCGCAGAAATTTGCAAATTTAAGTGTACGTATTGAAGTGACAATGGTCACCTTTCTGCGACGTGTGGCAGGTACACGTCGGGAAATGTTTAAATAAGTAATTCATTATTTAACCTTTCTACAATGTTGGGGTTACTCGACGTCAGAGAACGGGTCCTTCCCCGATGTGTTCAAAGACGTCGGGGAAACTCCACTCTAATTTATTCCCCCTTCAACAGAGAATCGATTGTAAAATGAAAGGAAGAGAAAATCAACCGAGAAAGAGGGAGAGGAAGAGATTCGTGTTGTCGTCCGTCCGTCTTTGTCGTCAACATTGTCGTCGTCAAAAGTGTCTTACTCTCTCTCTCCTTCCCTCTACTTTCTCAATGTTTTCCTTCTTCGAACCACTCATCTCCCTCTATCATTCCTTATACTTTCTCTCTTTTCCTTCTCTGAATCGCACATCTCCGTCCGTTTTTCTATCAAATTTCATTCTCCAAAAACGATTAATCGCTTGGAAATAGACTAATTTATCAACAACATCAACTATATATGACAAAGACATAAATAATGGAATAAATTAGTGGGTTTCTTTTCATATATAAATAAAATAATTAATTAAAAACATATATATTAAAATCCTTCCGCGACGGGTGCATTGCAGAAGCCTTTTGCGACGCCGCGTCGCGAAAGCCTTTTGCCACGCCACATCGCAGAAGCCTTTTTCGATGTGCTGCAATTTACGTTGGGGAAATTTTCTCCGTCGTTGACTTGAGCTACGTTGGGGAAAGTATCCCCGACATGCCTGCCGATGTCGTCCTCGATATCGCAGTAACCTTCCCCGCCGTTGGTAAGGGTTTTCGATGACTTATTGCTACGTCGGGGAAACTCTTATTTCTTGTAGTGGATCAATGTACCATTTTTATTTTCTATGTAATTTCTTTATAAGATTCGAAATTGTTAGACTATGTAACATTTAATTTCGAGACATTTTAAAAAATATCAAAATAAATCAAAATATTGACAAGCTATAGCAAAATTTTGAATCCTATCAATGATAGTCTTCTACCACTATAACATATCAATGACTATCAGTGATAGAATTTGCTATAACTTGTAAATATTTTGTCAAATTTGCTATTTTTGAAAATTCTCCTTTAACTTATAATGTATTTAATTTTTATTTGGTATTTTGTATAATTATTTAATAATTTCTAACATATTTTTAACAATTTTATTCAATTTAAATCGAAATGGAACCAGAAAAAATACTACACGATTGAAAAAAGAAAACAATCAATAAGTTGAATTTTTTTATATATATTTAAAAATACCTCTCGATGCACGAAAGCATTGAGAATGATGTCTGTCTTCCGACGTGTTGAATAACACGTGGGGGAAAAGTTTTCTGGACGCAACGTCAAGGGAAGGCTTCTTCTGAGGTTAGAACGTTGACGAGGACCTACGCCCAACGTATGAATGTGAGGTTGTTTTGATGTCATTCGTCCACCGACAATAGAAGCGTCGGGAGAAAGGAATTCTCGATTATGTGATGCCCGTGCATTGGGAATGGGTTCTCGATGCGGTTCTATCTATATCCTTCTCGACGTGTGGATGTATGTTGGGATAGCTTTTACTGATGCATTTTGGAATCCATGTTGATGCAATTGTTCATTCTCTAGTATTTGATCATATGATTCTCTCTTAGTTGAATTTCTATGCCTAATTTGAGGAAGTGGAGTACGTGAAACCTAGAAGGTTGTTATTACAAGGTGGACTTATCCCATAGTCGATGTTGAAAGTGTTGAGTATTCCAAGCCTGAAATGGATTGGACTGATGCTAAAGATGAAACTGCGCCTCTCAGAAACTCTTAAACAGAATATTTTTTAACTCATAAACACTTGTGTCCTAGCAGCAAATGTGTGGAAAACTCTTAAGGTGACTCATGAAGGAACTTCCAAAGTTAAGATGTCTCGCCTTTATATCATAACCTCTCAGTTTGAGGCTCTTAAAATGTTGGAAGGTGAATCCATAGTTGAGTACAACGTAAAAATTCTTGATATAGCAAATGAATCCTTCTCTTTAGGAGAAAACTATCTGATGGAAATATGGTAAGGAAATTTCTTCGATCTCTTCCTAAGAGATTTAGTGTGAAGGTCATAACCATTGCGAAGCAAATGATATTTCCAAAATGAAACTTGATGAGTTTTTTGGATCTCTATGAATGTTTGCGTTGTCTTTGGATGAGAATGTTGATGTAAAAGGAAAAGGCATGGGCCTGCAAAGTTTGAATTGTGAGCAACTTAGTAATCTTTTATTAACAACTTGCCACAACACAAGCGTACAACTTACAATTTTAAGAGAATTACAAAACTTAAGCTAAATACTACTACCACTGCAATAACTATTACTACTACTACGAGGCACATCAAGTACTTTGCAGCGGCCTCCTCTCACCACGCGTGATGGAGTTCCTCGCTTAACCTAGGGAGGGGAAACTTAAAATATAAGTCAATAGCTTAGTGAGTGACAAGAATTTAGAACTATATTTTTGGGGAAAACAATTGCATACAATAAAAGCTTTCTTTTTTCTAGAAACATCTTAACGCCTCACTATGCATTAAACATTACAATAACCACATTAGCCCCTACTTATTTCTAACACTTGGATATCAAACTTCCTCAATGCATGGACCATTGTGATGATTACACTTCACCATCAGCATCCCTACAAACCCTTATTTAATATCAGTTGCTCCGACGATTGACTTGAACACGGACCACTCAACGCGTTTAGCCATCCTTCTACCATACGAACCACTCAACGCATGACAACTTCTACTCTTATATGCATATAGTAGCTAGCTTTTGATTAGGAATAAGACTAATGATTTTAGATACATATAAGCATCACCAACAATACAACTTTATAAACATAGACATACTTCAAATTAATCGTTATTTTATATGTATATATATGATTACAACATGAACATATCTAACAACATGAAAATATAACAACATGACTTTGATGAAAAAAGCATTTTTCAAAAGTCTGCTTTTCTTTTGAAGGGTCACTCACTCAGCTAAGTCTTTCTTTTTCCTTCTCTCTTTTTTATCGCCTCTTTTATCATGAAAGAATATTTATAATCTTCAAAATTTCCCAAACCTAGTCATATATATATATGTTACTCTTTTCTTTCTTAGGGTTAGTCACCTTATCAGAAAAGTGTGTACATCGAATGTTTTGAACTCAAGGTTTGCCTACACCTCAACCTTCATATATTGTTATTAAGTATCCTTGTGTTCCTTATTGAAGTTGTTTTTTGAGGTAGTTGTTGATGTGTAATTGAAAGGTCACTTTCTTTTAATATAGTATGTTTAGAGAGAGCGTAAATACAGTGAATGTGAGGAGATCACACCCTTAAGGAAGTCTAAAGGAAACTCAAAGAGAGTAAAGGAAAGTTCACAATTAACAACAAGCTTCTTCACCTTTTCACCTTTTCACTTGAATGCTTATAGGCATATTGTGTATATATACATACATATATGGGAATGTGTAGTACCAATTATTTGTTAAATTATAACTATTATGTGGTAAATTTTAGTTGGTGATGGGTGGATGTGGTCCTTAGTTTTTGTTGTTTTTTTTAAGTGTTTTCCTCATATTGTAATTAATGCTTCTATGCTGCTTTAATTTTGTTTCTATAATTGTGTTTCTATTTTTCAAAAGTTTTTTTTTTATTAAATTAAAGATGAATTGTTATGTAAAACAAAGAAAAAAAAATGAAAAATGAAAAAAAAAATATAGAGAATAAATATATATAATTTTAGTTACCAATTAATTAAATTAACCGTATATAATTTTAGCATATTTTTTTCTTGAAACATTGGTGATTGTTTGTTTTATTACTTTTAAGTTTTAGATTAAATATTTACATTTAAATTTAATGAGTAATTTTAAAAAATATAACAAAGCAGTAAAATATTTACATCATATAGAACAATTTTGAAAATGAAAAAAGATCACATACCTACAATAGAAAATTCAAAGAAACTTCAAATTAATTGACATTTAGCAGCATAATATATTTGAAAAACAACTATTTAGTATTTGGAAAATGATCGTTTAGTTTTAACTATTCAATCGTCCCAAATCTAAACGATTTTTTGATACAGTTTTTGTACATGATTTTTTATATTGATTATTTAAATTTGGTTATCATATCTCAATTTTACAAAATATAAGAAACTGACAAAATATTTACACCATATATAACAATTTTGAAAACAAAAAAAAGCACACAGACCCACAATGGAAAATACAAAAACTTCTTCCGACAACATGCGATTAATTAGTCATTCGTTTCTTCAAAATGATCATGGTAGGCGATCGTGTAGGAAATAGTACATGAATTGTTTAGATTTGGTACACGATCGTGAACAAAAATCGTTTAGACCTTGGTACATGATCGTTTACCAAGATTTGAACAATCGTATATAGATCTGAACGACAGTGTTCCAAGTTTTGCACAGGCGTGTGACTGATTAATCGAGGAGTATATTTGGTATTTCGTACTATGGACTTGTGGATTTATCTTTTTCACAAAATCATTCTGTACCGCATAATTTTTTTTTTTTGCTTTTTGTTCTATATTTTAAAAAATTCCATAAAAATATGAATCCACTCCTTCTAAGCTCATAAAAGTATTAATAATTAGTGAAAATTTAATATTGTCTCAAACGAGTAGAGCCATTATTTTTTTTTTTTTGCAAAACTAAATTAGTTTCATATGTTTTGACAAAAAAAAAAAAAAGCAAAAAAGACGAATTCTTATCTATTTTCGTTTCAAAATTATAATAATTATATTATCATATAAAATTTAAAGGTTAATTTTTATAAATATAACAAAACACCTAAATATTTATGGATCATATAACAAAATAAAAAAGCACATGATATTTTTATAAATTTCATATTTGTCCCTAAATAATGGGGACAAATTTTGACTCATTTCTTCTTCTTCTTTGCAATTTATTCCGCTCCTCTTTGTATTATTATTTTTTTTATATTATTACTTTTACTTTATTTTATAATATTATGATTATTTATAGAAAATATTTGTTAATTTCTTCATTTTCTCTTATTAAATTTATTCATTCTTTTTCACTTCTCATTTTCCTTTTCGTTGTTTAGTACAAGATCTAAATGATATTGGTATAGTGTCTAAACGATCGTGTAACATTATCTAAACAATCAATTATCTATCTCAGATTGAGATAGAGATAGAGATAAACAACTATTGTTTAGATTTTGTACAATATCGTTTAGACTTAGTACAAGACCATTTAGATTAGATATAATGGTACATGATCGTTTAGACTGGATATAAGATCATTTAGGTTAGACACAAGAATACAAGATCGTTTAGACCTGCTAATAGATCGTTTTAGATTGAATACAAAATCATTTTTTACGAGTGTGTGGTCGATTAATTGCGAAGGTACTTTTGTTATCTTAAGCTTGTGGACATTTTTCTTTTATAAAAAGTCTCAAATTTAAATTTACACTAATTGTCATAGATAAAAAAGAGAATTAAAACTAATTAGAAAAGAGATAAAAAAAAAAAAGAAAAGAGGAAAAAACTAAATGGGTTATTGAGAATTTGAGGAATATTGTATTGTTATGTTTTAAAAATAATATAATATAATATAATTTAGATAGACTGTTTTAAGATTATGAATAAATATTAGTTTTAATTTACATATAGGAAGTAGGACCCAGTTTTATGAGTGGCCAGTCCACGTCCAGGCTGTGCCACCCTTTAACGGTCATGTTCCAGTCCAAAAGCTTTTATGACCGTTACTAATTCTCCTATCTCATTAATTCAATAATGTTATTCTTATGAAAACTCTAAAACGGTTCAAAATCCCTCTCATCTCAACCGTCCACCTCTACGTAACTCATCAATTAACAACTGTACCTTTAAGGTGGACCTCCTAACCCACCCCAGCTCCCATTCTTCACACACAAAAGAAGAAGAAACGGAACCCCTCTCTTTAGGCCTTCCCATTCACTACACTCATTATTACGCCTCTCTTAAATTTCGAATACGCATCCCCCCCGTTCATCACCCACATTTCTTTCATTACCTTTTCTACTCCCATCCAACGGCTCCCATCATATTTACCTTTCACTCCAACGCTTCTTTCACTCTCTTCTTTCTTCTATATATACTCCCTCTCTGCTACTGCTTTCTTCTCAATCACTCACAACTCTCTCTCCATTTTCTCTTCTCTTTTTACATTCATCTTTTCCTTTCTTTCAATCTTTCCATTTCATTTCCTATACACAAATGGCGATTACAAGTCTTGTTGCCCTTATTTTTGTGTCATTCTTTATCGCCTCTGCTTTTGCTCAATCCCCGGCTGCATCTCCCTCATTGTCTCCCACCAAATCACCCTCCAAGGCTCCATCCCATAACTCCCCCAAATCCTCTCCCGCGGTGGCTCCTACTCCTTCCTCCTTGAAGTCTCCACCATCTCCTCCTTCTTCTTCTCCCTCTACTTCTCCGTCTCCGGCCAGTTCTCCCGCCTCGATCTCCTCACCGCCTGCTGACGCTCCCGCTCCGTCAGGTAACGGCGCTGCTTCGATCACTTTTTCGGTGTTCGGATCTGTTGCCGTTGCGCTATACGCCGTCGTTTTGATGATCTGAGTGCCACTCGGATTCCATTCCTTCTCTTTGTCTGTCTATTTGAGTGATTTATTGTAGCATTTCACTGAGTACATTTTATGTTGATTTTGTATTTTTGGTTTTTTTTTTACTTTCACAGTTATTATTATATATTATTCTTCATTTATCTAATTTAATTCGTTTTATTGCCTTCCAGTTATGTGTTTTTGTTCTTCTTCTCTTCTCATCTATTAATTTACAATCACCTTTTCTAATTTCTCTCTTTCCACTTTTTATGTTCCAACTTATTACAAAAACATCAACGGAATACCATTAATGTGATCATATAATAACACAATCTAAACATTTTTGGACCATATTTCAGAGATTTGAATAGATAAATTAAATATATCTTTTTTAATACAAATGACAATTAAATTAAGGAGTAAGGAATTTGAAGCTCTAACTTTTGAGATAATCTTGATGATAATGATAAATTAAGAGTAAAGTTGTTAGTTTTTATGATGTCTCCAGTAAGAGTTTCAATATGATCCATTATCGTTTAATTTGAAACTTATTTTTGCTTAAAAGAATTGGGAAATGTTCATCTCCATGTACCTTTTGACGACAGCTGTGTTCTATTAAAAATTATTGCAACCTTTTTCCCCTTTTTATGTGTAAAGTTTATTAGGGGAGCATGAAAATTGAGAGTGATTGGGATTTAAATCGATGAAATTTTGACAAATGTTGTGGAAGAATTCACTTTTTCTTTTAACCATACACTTCTTCCTTTTCTGTTTTTACTACTTTTTACATTTGTGAGAAATGACAAAAATATAAATTATAAAGGATGGACAAGTTTTATCTTATTTTAATTTAATTTCAATTCGTTTGTTGTACATAATATTTTAATAAATATTTGGTACTTCATTCCTTTATTTCAATAAAAAAATGATTATTGATTCTCCATAGACTGGTTGTTAATTATGAGTTCTATTAAATTGAGTTCATTCTCACAATCCAGTTTGTGTTCAGTTTGATTAAGGTTTGGTATGGAGTACACTTCCTTTATTGCAGCACAGTAAACTACGTACATTATACAACACAGTTAATTAAGCTAAGTGACTACTTCTCTATCAATTGAAAGAATCGTTAAAGAAATGCTAAGTTGAATTGGCCATTTTTGTTTAGCATCCGAAGTGGAATCTTAGTGTTGAGAATGTTAAGGGACACAGCGATATATCAGCTCAATTTAAGGATAAAGGAGTATCGTGTGGTTAAAAGAAATTTTCATTAAAACTGCATAAATTAGTTAGACTGTGATAACACTAGTAGCTAAGTCAAATGCTCCACTGATTGTATATATAGTTTGATAGGAGAGTTGCGTTCTTCCCAAGTTCTGTTAGTCAAGATTGTCATGGGGTCGCATTAGCTGTGTTGTAATGCTAGGAAGGTTGAGGCACTACCGGATCTTATTTATTTACTACTCTTGTTTGGTTGCTAAGAGTTCCTTATAAATACCAGGTCCTCCGCAAACCACTCTATTGCTAATTTTGTGTTTTATAAGAATTCGTTTCCTCGGTTTAGCGCCTTTACAGCCAGTTTTGACTTTACTGTCTGTAATGTCCGAAATTAGGAGGGAGACATGAATGAACCGGTATCACATCTGAATGAGAGAGATTCCGAGGACATGAAAGTAATATTAAGTAAGACTTAAAGAATTAAAAGTTAATACATATACTAACATGGTGCACCTTTCTTTTCGGTGGCTCGATCGTAGGAACTTCAAAGTTAAGCGTGCTTAGTTTTGGGTAATTCTATGTTGGATGACCTCCTGTGAATTTTCATCAGACTCGTGTTGGTTTGTAGGGAGAACTTTCACTCTAATAAGCCTTTAAGCATAATAAGGATGACGTCTATATCAATTTGATATTAAGAATGCATTCTTGAATGGAGATTTAGAAAAAGAAGTGTATATGAGACCTCCATCGGGATTAAAAGTCCAGTTTGACCATCAGGTTTTTGCCGACTTCGAAAGTCCTTGTATGTGTTGAAACAATCACCAAGAGCTTGGTTTGACAGATTTACCACATCTGCCAAGTCTTAAGGTTACACTCAGAGGCATTCTGATCATACTTTATTCACAAAACTCTCCAAGTTTGGAAAAATGTCAGTTTTGATAGTTTATGTTGATGACATTGGTGTAATCGCCTTTATTTGTTAACTGAGACAGGTATGTTAGGATGTTGTCTTGCTGATACACCTATTGAGCCATATGCCAAACTCAGAGATACATGTGATCAAGTTTCGATTGACAAAGAAAAGTATCAATGCCTAGTGGAAAATTTTATTTATTTATCTCACACTAGGCCCAACATTTCATATGTTGTGAGTATTGTTAGTCAGTTCATGCAGACTCTCCTTACGAAGAACACATGGAGGCAGTACACAAAATTCTGAGGCACTTAAAAACAACTCCTGGTAAGAGATTGAGATTAAAAAAAACTAACAAAAGGTGTATCGATACACCTTTTGTTAGTTTTTTTGTTAGTTTTTTTGTTAGTTTTTGGCTGTATACAGATCATGATTGGGCAGATTCTATTGTTGATAGAAAATCTATGTTCGGGTACAGTACTTTTGTATGTGGCAATCTCATTACTTGGAGCAGCAAGAAGCAAGGGTAGTGTTGAAGCTGAATACAGGGCCATGAGTTTGGGAATTTGTGAGAAAATTTGGCTTCAAAAGGTGTTATCTGATCTTCACCAAGACTATAGGTGCCTATGAATCTTTTATGTGATAATAAGGCAGTTATCAACATGACAAAACTAAACCCGTAGAGATTGACAGACACTTTATGTCAACGAGAAATTGGACAGTGGTAGCATCTTCATTCCTTACATACCTTCAAGCCAACAAATTGTTGATATTCTCTCAAAAGAACTTCTCAAACAAAGCTTTCAGGCTTACGTTAGCAAGTTGAGTCTTTTTGACATTTACAGCCCCACTTGAGGGGGAGTGCTAGAATTAGTGGATTTGTTGTCTATCGAAATAAGATTTTATAGTGCCTTAATTATCTTTTATTGTTTTTATTTTGGGTTCTATAACTTATAAATAAATGTTTCCTCTATCATAATAAGAAAATAGCACCGTAGTATTTCTTCCTATCTAGAATTTCCACGTAGAATAGTTTGTCTTTCCATTTTCCTTCTTTCAATAAGTGTGTTTTATTTCTGTTTGAATTATTTTAGGTGAAAATGGAGGCCAACCCACCAAACCATGGCATGTGGCCTATGAATCATCACCTATATCCTCCCTTGCTCATCTTCTCCCTTTCCGGTCTTCTTGTGTTTGATTTTTTTAATATATGAATTGAACTTTGATTGAGGAAAATGAAAGAATATAAACAAAATTTATAAATAGAATAGTTAAAAGAAAACCTATGGCATGCTCTCTCTCAGGTTAACGAGTCCACAAAGAAAAGAAAATAAAAGAAAAGGGAGAAGAAAAAACTAACTGACCCAATCCGACTCGCTTAGACTCAACTCAAAAGCGGGTAGGGTCAGGTTGTTACTACACAAACGTACATTTCGGGTTAGGTCGGTTTTGAAGAAAAGTCGACTCGACTCAGCCCAATTACACCTCAATCACATATGTAGGGAAAGAATGCTCAAATGAATGCTCAATTTGAGTAGTGAAATATCTAAGCTAATCATTATGTGGTTAACTTCTAGTGTATCTAAGGTCAGTCAATACCAAGAGATAGTGAAGCTTAAGGAATGAAAATGTGTTTGATTAGACTTAAATTTGATTGATTTAACTTAATATTCTCATGAATTCATGAGCTTAATGTGATTAACTAAGGAAATGCGACAAAACTTGACTGATTTAAAAATCAACATTTCATATGTTGGTTTTCCTTAGGGAGTCTCTGAATTTTTCATAACACAGTTGATTAGACTTCATCAGTACTTGACTCATGAATTCAATTTGCATAACAAATCAATGAATTAATCCACACATAACCAAATAGTCTGTCAATTAGCAAAGGGTAGTTAATCTCTTGTTTTGCTCCGTTTCTCTCGGTTTATCTTACATTTAACACTTTAGATTCTTGTGTTTAATTTTTCTATCAACCAAAATTCACTACAAGAAAATGGGGATCTTTTGACTTACAAAATAGTAGAAAGATGTATGAAAAAGCGTTGAAAAAGGATCTCCCGACGCATTGTCATGCGTAATGAGCCGGGAGACGATCTCCCGACACACAAAATGAATCGTTGGGAGATCTTAGACATCTCCCGACATCACGTATACGACATCGAGAGATCCTGTATTTTTTTAAATAAAAATACCTTCCATTTAATAATGGAAGGTATATGTATCCATCTGAGAATTATAGTGTAGCACATCCCTCCCCCGAACCACAATCAAGCGAGCAAGCAATTACAGTGTAGTATATTCAGTAACCAAACAAATTTAAAATCTAAGTTTATTGTGTATGAATCAGCAAAGTTTCACCCAAACAATCAGTAAGATCTTGCAAGCTACAACGTAACAACCCTATTCACCAAGAAGGAAATTAGTAAAACCTCCTAAAAATGAAAAAAAATATGGGTTTGATTTTGCGATGATCAGATATAGATGTGAAGTTGAATGACGAAGGTGCAGAGGAAAATCAAGGTAAAAATGACGAGGAATGGATTGAAAATGGAGTCGCCATTGGTTTAGAAGTTGTCGAACTGAACGAAGCGGTGCTGGCTGGGGATTTGTAAGAGAAGGCGAATGAAGCGACCGATGGTGTAGCTTCTCAACTCTTCAACCCTTTCTTTTTCCCTTTGTAAATTTGTGAATTAGAGATGGAGAGTTAGTTTTTAAAGAACTCTAGATGCCACCAACAAGGCATCGAGATTTCTCCCATAACTCTCGACGCCTAAAGTGTCAAGAGTTCTTCGAGTTCTCCTAATGCTTTATTGGTTGCGGCGTCGGGAGTTCTTCGATTTTTTTCAATGCTTATTGGTGATGTCGGAAGTTCCTCCTTATCTCCCAACGCGTAATGGTATGTGCATTGGGGGATCGAGTATATCTACCACTTCGGTAATTACGTCGGGAGATATGTTGTCTCCCGATATGTGTTCTCTTAATGGTATAAAACAAGCAGCGGGATAACCCCATTTTATCGTTTTCCTAGCTTTTATCTTATACTCTTTGTGGTTCAACTTGATCTTGTTAGAGATATTGTTCGTTAGTTGTGAGGTTCAAGATGAGATATTAAATGTTATTTGAGTAATTAAGAGAGGATTTGACACCCATTCTTTCATGGGTAATTATAATTGGTGGCAATTTTAATTTAGGAATAATAATTAAGTAAATAACAACATTATGAAAAATTACAAATATAGCAAAATATATCCGTAATAGACTTTTATCGTTGATAGACTTTTATTGTCTATCAATGATAGACCAATATTTACAACATGGTCTATCGACGAAAGATTTAATTCAATCAATATTGATAGACTTCGACAAATTTTGCTATATTTGTAAATTTTTTAAAATGTTGCTATATACTTAATTATTTTCAATCTAATTGTTATATTTGCAACTATCTCTTCTTTCATTTTTTACAAGTGAGACGTCTTTTAAGATGATTATTTGTTGCTTGTGCAATTTTTTTTATTGAATTGGCCATTATTTTCTTAACTAATAAAATATTTTTAGCAACCTTTATTAAAACATCGATAAGCTAAAGTTTTTTTTAAAAAATTCAAATTTGTAGTGACACAAATATAAATTTCATGAACGTTGACCATTATTGTAAAAGATGTATGCAATAACAAAAATCTACATTTATCAACGACTATTATATTGCTAAAACTTATCTTTCAGTGACAATATTGCAACACCATTGTAAATTACCAACAACAATGCCAACATGAGTTTAGCTCAACTGGTACCTGTTCCTGTGGACAAGAGGTCTCAAGTTCAAATTCTCACCTTAACATTTATTACAATGTTTTTGTGTCAGGATCTTTCTCGTAGTGTAATTAGTTGTAATTTAGAATTTTTCTCATATAAAAAAACTTTATAGTGTTTGATATATATTGCTCTGAGTAATTTTCTATAGCCTATTTCTAATATATATATTTTATTTTACTTTTTATATTATAATTGATGTACAATAAAATTATGAAATGTAGGAGTAATACTTGAATTTTGGAGTAAAGTTGTAACAAAAATATTTAAGCTAAATTAAATCCTTAATCTATCATTTTTTTTTTGAAGTAATTGAATCAAAATGAACAAGAATCGTATCATTTAATTAAAATTTGTTTGGAACACAACACCATCATTTTCTTCATTATTCACAAAAATGGACACAAAAGTAGTCAAAGTAACTAAAGAAAAAGAAAAAGAGAAAGAGAAAGAAAAAGGAAAAGGAAAGTGCGTCAATTTTTCTTTTTTTAAATTGAAGTTAAGGGGAAGAACTTTAATTAGTTTGGTGTGTGAATATGCCTTTTCATTCCAAGTTTTGTTTATGGGGGCATTGAATAAAATACGATGATGGTACAAATAGAGGGGCAACTAAAGTATAGAATGGCCATGTGAGTTGGGGTTGGATGCTTCTACTCTTGGAAAAGTTGTCAAAGGCCTCATGTGTGCCTTTGGTTTTGGAGGACACACCATTAATTCTACATCTATTTTTCTTCAAATCACACCTTTGCAAATCCATCTTGGGTACTTTCTTCAAGTTAATCATTCATTTTTTAGTGTATCTTAATTAGTTAGGCCCTACACTTATCGATGATTTATGTGCGACTCTAGATCTAGTTGAGGAAAGATATCTAATATGTTTCAACTTCCCAGACATTTTGGGTGGAATGTAATGAGAATTATTGAAAATCCAAAAGATTTTGAAACTGGGTGTTGGGCTTATTTCACTTGAAGCTCAACCCATTAATTAGCACATTAAGTTAATTTCATTATGAAGTTAATTAATGTGCAAGAAGTGAAAAATATGTATGACGGCAATACATTGGAAAAAAAGAATTGCAAAGTGGTATGAGAGCGTTGGTTAATTAATTGGGATTTAATAGGAATTTCCTTGTGTTGAATATGGATACTAGTTCAGCTAAGATGGTTACCCTTAATGGGTCAAATTATCAAGTATGGAAAAGAAAAATGGAAGACATATTGTATGTAAATGACTTGCACCTTCCTGTTTTTTCTGATGAGAAGCCTGACAACAAAACTGATAGAGAATGAGAATTATGTCATAGGAAAGTGTGTGGATTTATGAGGCTATGGGTAAAAGATAACTTTCTAAACCATATTTGTGAAGAAACTCATGCGCGAACTATGTGGAATAAGCTTGAATAAAATGTTTCTGATTAAACAGATGATGAAGTTAAAGTATCAAGATGGAGCCCCTATGTTAGATCACTTGAGTACATTTCAAGGTAATTTGAATCAGTTATCTAGAATGAATATCAAGTTGAGGATGAGATACATGAGTTATAGGTGCTTGGTACATTGTCGGACTCATGGGAAATATTTAGAACTTCCTTATCGAATTCAACCCCAAATGGTGTACTAACTATGAACCTAGTCAAAAGTAGCGTGTTGAACGAGGAGATGAGAAGAAAGTCTCAAAGTTCTTCTTCACAGTCAGATGTTCTGGTCAGTGAAACGAGAGGGAGGAGTAAAAGTAAAGGTTTGAGAGGTAATAATATAAGCAAAAGCAAAAGTGACTGATTTGCAAATGTTGAGTGTTACTCTTGCCATAAAAAGGGGCATATAAAGAAGTATTGTCGAAAATTGAAAAGAGACCGTAAAAATCATAAGGGCAAGGAAAAGAAGAATGAGGATGATACTGATACTGATACAATCACTATAGCCACTGAAGATTTTTTCGTCTTGTTTGATGGTGATGTTGTAAATCTTGCCACACAACAGAGCAGTTGGGTGATTGATAGTGGTGCCTCAGTTCATGCTACTTCAAAGAGGGAATTTTTTGCATCCTATACTCCTGGTGATTTTGGCAGTGTTATGATGGATAATGACGGATCAACAAATACAGTTGGCATCGGAGATGTACACTTGAAAAACAGAAATGGTTCTAGGCTGATTTTGAAAAATGTGAAACATATTCCTGATATTCGCATGAACTTGATTTCTATATGTAAGCTTGATGATGAAGGTTTCTGCAATACCTTCAACAATGGCATATGGAAGCTTACTAAAGGTTCAATGGTTATAGCAAAGGGACAAAAATTTTCTTCACTGTACTACATGATGCAAAAATCATGGATTCTGATATAAATACAGGGAATGATGAAGCAAATGTTGAGCTTTGGCATAAGAGACTTAGCCATATAAGTGAAAAGGGTTTAAAGATTTTAACCAAGAAAAATCATCTTCTTGATTTAAAAAGTACACCTCTAAAACAATGTCCTCATTGTTTGGTGGGAAAGTAGACAAGAGTTACCTTTAAATCATCTCCACATTCAAGGAAGTCAAATGTACTAGAGTTGGTACATTCTGATGTGTGTGGTCCCATGGAAACAAAGTTGCTTGGGGGTGCTTTGTATTTTGTGACATTTACTGATGATCATTCAAGGAAAATATGGGTTTACACCTTGAAGACTAAAGATCAAGTGTTGCAAGCGTTTAAACAGTTTCATGCCTTTGTTGAGAGAGAAACTAGTGAAAAGTTCAAGTGTGTTAGAACTAATAATGGAGGTCAGTATTGTGGACCTTTTGATGAATATTGTAAAAATCATGGCATTCGACATCAAAAGACACCTCCTAAGACCCTACAGTTAAATGGGATAGTTAAAAGATTGAACAAAACATTGGTTGAGAGAGTGAGATGCTTATTATCTGAATCACATGTTTTGAATCTCACACCATGTGTTCTATTGGGATCAGAAGTTCCAAATTGATTATGGTCAGGTAAGGATATATCTTACAGTCACCTATGTGTCTTTGGTTGTAAAGCTTTTGTTCATGTACCAAAATATGAGAGATCAAAGCTTGATGCAAAAACCAAAGCATGTGTGTTTCTTGGTTATGGCCAAGATGAGTTTGGTTATAGATTATATGATCCAGCTAAGAAAAAGCTTATAAGAAGTCGAGATGTTGTATTTGTTGAAGACCAAACAATAGCAGACATTGAGAAAATAGATGAACTAGAGTCTAAGCATAGTGATAATCTGATTGATTTGAGTTCAACCTCTTTGACACAATCTTCTACACAGATAGAAGATGAGGTTCAAAATGAACAGCTTTTCGATACAGATGAAAGTTCTGAGCAGGTTGGGAAAGAGGATTGTGTTCAAGAATAGTTAGCTGAAGCAGTTGATCCTACAAATGTTTCACTTAGAAGATCTGTCAGAGATCGACGTCCGTCAACAAGATATTCATCTAATGAATATTTGCTATTGACTGACGGGGGAAAACCTGAGAGTTATGAAGAGGATATAGAGGATGAGCACAAAAATGAGTGGAATGATGCAATGAAAGATGAGATGGAGTCTTTACATGCAAACCACCATTTTGAGCTTGTTAAGTTGCCCAAAGGAAAAACTGCATTGAAAAATAAGTGGGTTTACAAAATTAAACATGAAGAACATACCTCAAAGCCACGTTACAAAGCAAGATTGGTTGTCAAAGGGTTCAGTCAGAAGAAAGGTATCAACTTTGATGAAATTTTTGCTCAAGTTGTCAAGATGTCCTCCATACGTGTTGTTCTGGGTTTGACAGCTAGTCTTGACTTAGAGGTTGAGCAGATGGATGATGTTAAGACTGCATTTCTTCATGGGGATTTAAATAAAGAAATCTATATGGAACAACCAGAGGGTTTTGAGCAAAAAGGAAAAGAGCATCTGGTGTGTAAATTGAAGAAAAGTCTCTATGGGTTGAAACAGGCACTGAGACAGTGGTACAAGAAGTTTGAGTCAGTTATGGGGGAGCAAGGCTACAGAAAAACTACTTCTGATCAATGTGTTTTAGAAATTTTCTGATGATGATTTTGTTATACTATTACTCTATATTGATGATATTTTGATTGTTGGTAGGAATGTTTCGAGAATTGATAACTTGAAGAAATAGTTAAGCAAATCCTTTGCCTTGAAGGATTTGGGGCCAGCAAACAAAGTTCTTAGAATTTGAATAGTTCGAAACAGAGCATCCAAGAAGTTATACATGTCACAAGAGCAATACATAGAGAAAGTACTTGAACGTTTCAAGATGAGTCAAGCAAAATCAGTTAGTTCTCCTTTACCTAGTTACTTCAAACTAATTAGTAAAAAGAGCCCTTCTATAGATAAAGAGAAGGAGGATATGAGTAATGCCTCGTATGCTTCAGCAGTTGGAAGCCTAATGTATGTCATGATATGTACTAGACCTGATATTGCTCATGTTGTTGGAGTTGTTAGTCGTTTTATGTTTAATCCAGGAAAACAACATTGGGAGGCAGTCAAGTGCATCATGAGATATTTGAGAGATACTTCTAGTTTGAAGCTCACATTTGGGGATGGAAAGCCAGTACTTGCTGGGTATACTAATTCAGATATGTCAAGGGTCTTAGGCAGCAGAAAGTCTACTTCTGGTTACTTGATGACATTTGCAGGTGATGCAATGTCCTGGCAGTCAAGGTTGCAGAAATGTGTTGCCCTTTCTACAACTGAAGCAAAGTATATTGCAGGAGCAAAAGCATGTAAAGAGATGTTGTGGATGAAGCGCTTTGTTCAAGAGCTTGGCTTCAAGCAACAACGATATGTGATATAATTGGTATTTGAATTGGAAATTAATAATAATAATTATTATTTATTTTATTTTATAATTTTAATCATTATTCTTTGTATATATATATATCTCGTAAAGAAAAAATTAATGGCTTAAGTTATTTTTCTGGCCAAAAACCCTAATCCCTCTAAGCATTTCTTTCCCTTTTGATTCCATTCTTAACTACTACGTGCATTTCTTTCCCTTTTGATTTCATTCTTAACTATGACGAATACGTATGAGTTGGACTGTAACTATGATCGACCTTTGTTTTTTTGAACTATGTGAAAGCAAGATTTTAATCAATTTATTCTCCTTTTCCAAGCGTTCATCAATTCCCAAAATCACTGTCAATTCTCCAAATCACCGCTTGGTGAACCTAAAACCCACTCGCATTAGACGGTAACCCGCCCCTGCTCTCCGATTCACTCAATTTCCACCATCACGTTGATTTTCAATTTCACCCCTCTGATCATTCTCATATCGATAAGATCGATGGAGTTTGTGTCAATCCTCACGATTCACCAAACAGAAAATTTCAATTTCCATCTACATACAACACATTCTACATGGAGAAAAATATTGTTTTGAAGTTGGTGATTGAGAAAATGGATTATTACCGATTAATGAAGCCAAACGGGTAAGATTTTCTACTCATTCAATGAATTATGTAAACCATTCAATTGGGTTTAAATTGCTTTAATGAAGTCACATCAATTTGTTTTGATTTTCTCTGTTCTAACAAGAGAACTATAACAAAGGAGGATTATAATCCACCCACACTACAAGAAAAGTGGCCTATTATGACAGTTATGTATACATCTCAAATTGAAATGAGGGAAGAAAAAACTGTCATAAATGCCAAAATCCGCGTTTTTGGCTTTAAAAGACGAAACATTTTCGAATTTCAAGAATTTATAACTGTTTTTTTGTGTCATAAATATTTGATAACTTTTAACTGTCATGAAATATAAATATTAAAAAAATAATTATTTATTTTAAATTAAAAGAAAACGAGGAAAGAAAAGAGGGGAACTTTATTTTCCATTTCCCCAAATTTCACGAAGAAACCCCTTCTTTCTTTTTCTTCCTCTTCCAATCGCACGATTCCCCTTCTCCATCGCATGTCGTCAATTCCCCATAGTGCTCTCACACAGGTCGTCGATTCCCCTCCTCCACTAGGCTCCTCCGCTCGGTGATAACTCAAGATGGTTATTGCGGTGAAGGCTTCTCCGTGAAGTTCCACCCACAGTGAAGGCTTCTCTGTCTGATGCTTCTTTGCAACGTTCTTTTCTTCACAATCATCTCACTCATATCAAAACTCTCCTTCATCCGCCATCATCGTGCCCTCTCTCAGCCACTGCCCTCTCACTCTCCAAATCGCCGGCCATCTCCTACCTTTGTTGTCAATGGCGGTCTTTTAGGTATTTATGGATCTAATCTTTACTCTTTGTACTTTTCTCTGAGTAAGTCATCCCAAAAAAGATAGTTTTATGGTATTTGAGTAAAGCTTTAGGCTATTTGCTAAATTGCAAAGTGGTTTCTAGACACAAAATCTCATGGTCGAAATTTAATAAGAATCGAGTTCTTGCTCCTGCCGATTTTTTCAATTAAACTTGAAACTCAATTCTCAACATTGCATCTATGATATGTTCTTCACAAATTTTTGTATTTATTCCTTAATTTTTCTAGTTTTCTGGCTGCCACTAAGTAAATGAATATTCTTTCTTTTGTGTTGCCCACCAATTGTTTGATGAAATGTCCATAATTTGGCTCATGAAGTTTTCAGATTCAAAATATGTCATTCTCATCATTTTTTTGGTTGAGTAAAATGTTTGCTTCTAGAAAGGTATGAACTCTTTTTCTATGTTCAAAATAAACTTACTTTTTATATATATCTTCTTTATTTTCATGACATTATCTATTAATCATTCAAAATAAAGTTGCTCTTTATATTTAAGGGTATGAACTCTTTGAACAATATAATATGCCATGAAATTAAATTATTAAAGTTAATGCATTGAATTGATCTATGTTTCTATTCTTTCAGGTATTACGTTTTTTTTCAATGCATATGTGTTGTTTGCTTTATTGTCAACCATGCAAACATGCTTTAATTTCACATGTTGTTAAATGATCAAAGTTTTAATTAATTGGTATCCTATGAATTTGTTTGATTCATTGCACTGTTGAGTAAAACTTGATTATTGAAAGTACATGGGAGGAAATCATTTTAGAATGTTATTATAGTGAAATCCTGGTGAACTAGATTTTATTTTAATGGTTATAATTTTATTAGTTAACTTTCTTTTGATGTAGGGGATAAGACCCTTTGAATGAAATTTTGATTAGTTAAAACATAATCTTGATTGTTTATGATTAGTTAACATGTTTTTGCTTGGAGAAGGGAGAATTGAATATGAACTTGGTTTTATAAAATATTGACTTTTTGTTGATACTTAAGTCATGTTCTTAGTGATGGTGCCAGTTCCTTTCCATTTCCTTACTCCCTCTCTCTTGTGTATGTGTTTACTTTGATCAATTAATGTGGTACATATCTGGTGGTATTTTATTTAGGTTCGTAATTTTGGGCTTTCACGCTTGAAGTCGTACACATTTCTTTCATCAAAATCAGCTGCTAGGATTGTAAGTTATTGTGTATGTGGCAGGACTGTCTTGTATACATAAAAGATAGTTTGTATTGTAATTGTTCTTGAAATAATGAACGGAGGTCACTATTCTAATTACATTTCATACTATTACTATTTCTGTTTTTTTTTCTTTTTTCTCAGCTCCATAACATAACCTCACTCAAGTCTTGTGTGTAGTGAATGGACCTAATTAAAATTAGGTGCTTGTCTTGCAATCTTTTTAAATATGCAATATTTTCTAACAACACAAATTGGGCAGATTTTCATTCGATCCTACTGAGGGTTAAATGTTGCGTTGTGCATCTATACATGGTATGCTTTTCTCTTTCCTTTTGTCCTCCACACTTCTTTTTCAATTACACCATTTGAGATATATTTTTCTTTAACTGATTTCTAAGTTAAAAGGAATGTGTTTCTTGGTTATTCATTTCGCTGTGTTGTTGTAATCACATAACTCCAATTGGACAAGGTGATGAAGGAAAAGTAAAATTGTTCAAATATTGGGATACTTCATTTAATTTTATCTATATTTGATTATAAAAAAAAAATTGTAAAGGGTTCGACATAATTATACAGACTTTATAGTTATGCTAGTTGATTATGAATTCAAAATACTTACATCCTAGGGAAGTTGAGATGTCCAACCAGTCCATTCCATGTTGTATGACACACAATATTCACAGTTCCAATCTTTATGATATTCCATTTATTTTTGCTTCCGACTTGTTCACCATCAATCTGACTCATCTACATTATGTTACTTGGTCTTCACAAAGTTATTTTATTAGCTAGTTTATATTATTTTATGTTTTTGAAACATCAAGATGAACGAGGCTCAATTAGCTAGTTTATATTATTTTATGTATGTAATGTGAACGCTTAGTATATTTGTTTTTCATTCAATTATTTTAAATTAACGATTTTTGTCCAGGTATACACCTATATCAGATCCTGATGCAAGGGGATACTTTGATTTCCTAATTAAGGTATATTTTTCTTCACCATCTTTTAGAATTTTCAAATCAAGAGAAAAAATAATTAATTTGATCATGGCATTCGAGAAGGCTAAAGAGATTGTGGCTTCTAATCTCGTCACCATCTTCAGGTTTCTCTTTTGTTCTTTCTCTTATAAGTACATTTTTTCCTAATAATTTTTCCTGATTGCAAAAGTGGTTGGTGTTTTTGTGTTCTTTACAACAAGAGTTATCGTCCATTCTGCCGTCCAAGTGAAGAGATTGTTGACTAAACTAGGAGTCAGTTTGAAGGCTATTGAATTGGACACTGAGAGTATGTAATATATGTTTCTGTGTTCTATTGCTTGCGGATTTAGGTTACGTAACAATTTCATTGTTTTTCTTTTGTAGCCAATTGGTGAAATCCTGATTACTTTGTGGTTTTCAGATTTTGTAATTTAACTTGTTTGTGTTTGTTTACGAAAATATTTATTTTTCGATGCATGTTCTTGTTCTAATTCTTTAAGATAAATGAAAACTTTCAAAAGGAGAACTCTAAGCATTACTTTATGATCAATATTTGGAATTTCACGAGAGTAATTTATTCTAACATCTTTTACTATTTCGTTTCATTCATATGGTATGACCTGTAAGTTTTATCTAATTATGACATATGATTAACTAATAAAAAAGACTTGTTAACATATCCACGTCCTAATCTTCGCCCTCCCTCTCTCAACAAGTTTATATAGTGAGGTTTGTTTATATTGTTATTAACACCATTGTAGAATATGAGTTTTAGGCTAAACATTTAGTCATCAGAAAAAGGTTGGGCTTAGATATTTAACTCCTTACGCTAGTTTCCAAGTGTTTATTTTTTATGCAAGATATAACTACTTAGGATAAGTAATACATGATGAAGTCTGTTACTGCTATACTAAAGTCTGGTGCCTATTTTTGTAGAAAAGTTCAACACAAAAATGTTGTTCAATTCATTGGTGCTTGTACTAAACCTCCAAACCTCTGTATTGTAACAAGTAAGTTATGATAAGTGATAAGTAAATGACTTCATATGTAACGTTTCACTTCTAGAAACTTTGTTTCTTTCCTTCATAAAAAGTCCTCTATGATTTGAAATGTCCTCTCGTCGTGGTTAGAATGTTTGAGTTAAATCATATTGTGTAAGTATGTTACTGTTCTTTAGTCATATTCTAAAATAAGATTTTATTTTCTTACTAGGTTTGGAAGAATCTATTGGAGCAGTGAAGCTAACTTGGAGCAAGTGATTGATATAAGATTTTTTGTATGATTGGTAGCAAAATCTTGATTCCAATGTACTGATTTTAGGCTTGTTGGTAGATAAAGATGTCAATGTTTATTCTTTTTTATTGTAAACTACATTTTAACACAAAATGATTATTAGTCGATGGGTATATGAATATTACAAAGTGATTTTAGGTGTGTAATGGCGGAGCGACAAGAAGAACAGAGAAAAACTATAGTAATCAAAGAATTTGCAACAGAAAAAAATGTCATAATATATGAATTCGTGACATTCCTTAATTGTCGTTAATATTAAAACAACGACAATTTGGTTGAGAATAAATGCATCAAATTTTTGGAGCATTAAAGAGGTGTGACAAAAACTTATTCATTTCTTTTCTTTTCTCTAAAATTATTTCTTTTCCTCGCTAAACTTCAATAAAATAACACTCAATAAAATTAAAATCCTAAAAAATAAGGTAATTTGGTTGAGAATAAATGCATCAATTTTTAGAAGCGTTACGTATAATTTTTCATGTAATTACATTATATAAATTCTTGAATTTCATGTAGGTAGGATTTTGTTGAATCCCTAATTTTTCTTGTATCACTAATTAAATTCATTTCTCAGTTTCAATCTTTCTTGACAATTTAATTCTTGATTTTGATTTTGATTTCAATTTTTGCAAGATATATTAGGTATGAAAATTAATGCAAGATTAACTAGAAGATTAACTAGATTATGTTTGTCTCACAAAAACTCACTTTAATTTTTTATTGTTTCATATCAAATGTTGAAATTGATTAATTTCTTTCCATTTAATTGCATCATTCATTTTTGTAGTGCACAATTTCAATTAAATATTTGATGGTAAATTTGTGAAGAAAACTTTACTTTTTTTTAAGGAAGAAAACTTTACTTTTTTTTTAAGGAACAAGATTTGGATTTAATTAATATGGCAGGAATACAAACTAATTTGGGAAAATTTTCAAAATAGCAAAATAAATTAAAATATTTACAAGCTATAACAAAATTTTGGATTCTATCAATAGTCTTGTATTACTATAGCATATCAAAAATTATCAATGATAGAATTTGCTACAAGTTGTAAATATTTAGTAGAATCTACTATTTTTAAAAATTCTCTAGTTAATTTTGTATGGACATCATCTCTTTTCTTGAAATCTTGATCAAAAAAATTTCAAGATTAAGCAAGTTGATCTTGGAAAGAATCTTGTTTAATAACCCCTCTTAATTAAATAAAAATAATTTCTTAATCAAGACAAAATCATTTCTTAATCATCGTAAGGATTGATTAGTGCTCTAAGCCAATTCCCTCAATTTTCTCATTGAGTTTCAATCTTTACTTTTTTTTTTCTTTTTGCTTGTGAATTGACTTTGCAAGTTAAATTTTCCCTTAATTCTTTGGTTCCAATTGATTCCCCAAACTCTTTTCAATGCTTTTTTTTTTGTTACTAACATCACTTCTTTCAAGCTTTTATTCAAGAAAATTACTTAGCCTCGTTCTCTTCGGTTCTACGGTCGTACTTCCATCAACAACAGTAATGGTAAAATTAAATACAAATTACTTTTGTTGCGAATATAGGTAAGTACCCTTTTGCAACAAATTCATTTTCAAAATTCTTCACTTATTCAAATTTTCTTGCCACAAAATTAAATAAATTTTTGTCATATTTGCAATTTGAAAAAATGAGGTGACATTCGCTATTTTTTTGGAAATTTTCTTAAAAAATTTACACTCTGTAGAACAATTTTAGAAACGAAAAAAGACAACATATCCACAATGAAAAATATAAAAAATACCCTAGTCAATACGCAATTAATCGGCCACACACATGCGAGTAGTTTTCTTCTAAACAAGCGTGTACTACAGTCTAAAAGAATAACGTACGATCGTTTAGAACATGATACACGATCTTGTAATTCTTTTTTAACGATGAAAATAAAAGCTTCAAATTTAAACGATCGTGTTAACCATGACAGTGTTGATCATAGAACATGATCGAAATATGGTAAGCTATTTTGTAGTCCAATATAAACTATCGTTAAAAACTTCAAATCTAACAATCGTGTTGACCATAGCAAACGATCGTATTTACCATGCTGAACAATCATGCTGATTATGGTAAGCGGTCGTTTAGATCTGGATACACGACCATATACTTTCTTTTTAACGATGAAAAAATGTTTCAAATGTAAATGATTGGATTGATCATTTAAAATGAAATTTAAACAATCTTGATATTCTCGAATATGAGGAAGATGAAGAAAAATATTGAAACATTCATGAAATAATTCCAAAGAATGTCGCCGAAAATGATGAAGATGAAATAAGAGATTTAAACACAAGAATAAATCTTTGAAAAATATAGAAGAAAAAGAAATTAAAAGAGAGGATGAAGAGCAAAAGAAAAACAAAAAAAAAAAAGAATGTTCCAACATTAAAAGGTAAATCTTGAATTTATGAAAATACAATGATAACTTGACGAGCTATTATTTTTTGTTACATGAACCATAAATATTTTTCAATTTTGTTATAAGTAAATTATGCTTAAATTATTGTTATTATTTTGGAGAAAGATATTAATTGAAATTAGCCTTTGTTCAATATTTGTAACATATATGTATTTGAGTAATCTAGTGTTGCTTAAAAAGGAGGGGAATGCCCTCAGAATTACTCAAACAAAGTGTCACTTTTTGGAAAATTGCTTTGGGATCTCAACACCATTACACTTTTTTCTGCTTAAATTAAGCTGACTTATTTATTTAATGTTGAGTGTATCCACTTCTCAATCCAATGCAATCATTCATCATCTCAACGTGCCATCAACTTCTATCATCATTTTCTTAATATATTTTTTTCTTCCATTCCATTGGGTTTAATTAATTCAAAACTAAACTTCAAATGCATGGAAAATATTGTCAACTTAATTAATGAAACTTGGTATAATAAATGGATGGATATTATTATAATTACTTAATCAAACTTTGGTTATAATGTAATTGAACTATAAACTTTTTATTTTTAATTTAATCACCATTTACTTCAAATAATACAACATTTAAATATATATATATATATTGTAAATGTCACAACAAATGTCAATGCAAGAACATACATTTAAATCAGAAATAGAAAACAAGTACAAAAAACTATAAGTTTAGTATTTCTTTGAGATGATGAAAACATGTGAATATGGAGTTTTGAATGATAAATGAAAAATGCTCACAACATTTCAAAGATGTGAAACAGTGAAAGAACGAAGAGAAAATGTAACAAAAAAAAAAGTTTGAATGAGATTAAAGTTAAATATGAGTTTGGTTTTTCTTTCTTTCTTTTTTTTTTTCAAATTAAGTTTCATCATTGATGAAAATTCACAATTGAAAGTAAATTAAAAGTTAAGAAGAGATGGAAGGAAGAAAAGTGGCAAAGGGAATTTTTTTTTATTCATGGTCAATAATAACAATGACGTGTCAAATTATATATAATTGTGGACTAATTGAAAAAAAGTACCCAAATTTTTTAGATTTATCAAAATTTGATCGAAATAGGAAGAAAACATAATCAAAAGGGTTTCAAATCTCATCTTTGATTTGTATTTAAACTAAATTAAACTTTTTTTTCAAAAAAATCCAGAGAGCCTGATGGAAATTCTCAACACTCTTTTTCATTTCATTATTTAGTGCAAGATAAAATTTTATGGTTAAAAATGAAGACAATGGTTCGATTAAACTATGGTTTAATTGTAATGAAAATCAATAAAAAAGAAAATGAATGCTACTATCAATTACCAAAGAATTGCAAATTAAACGTAATTAAAAATGAAGTGCTATTAGTGTTTATCTTTCATAGGAAAAGAACATGAAATATAATAACTACGTGTACTTTTTATATTTCTAATTAATTAAAAGTAGTAATAAAATTACTATCATATTCATTGTTTTAGGAATTTGCAATGGCTGTGCTCTACATGTTTGAGAAGAAAACTTTTTTCAAAGTCTTACAAATCCTCTCAACCCCATCTATATGTTGGAGCCATCTACCTACACTAAAATCACAAAAGAAAAAAAAAAAATGGAAGACTGGAAGAAGGTGTACCTCTATATTTTCTTTATTGCATGGTATTGACAGTAAATGAATTAGTTTGCATTGATTTTTATGTAACCTAAATGTATAGACAATAATCTCATGAGTGATCTATGATCACCTCATCTAGATTTAACACAAAGGGTTAAATCTCAAGCGAGATGTTTACATTAACACTCTGAGATATATTCGTAAATCTCCCTGGGATTTTCACATTTTTATTGACTTTTTTAATATGTATTTAGCTTCTTTTTTTTTTTTTTTGCTTGTTTAGGATACCTCTGTGTATTTGTTTGTTTATGTGCTGTGAATAATGGAAGGAGAATGAGAAAGAATATGTTGGAAACCAACTGAAAGACTTGATTGTAGTAATAACGCAAGAAGTAACGTTCCGTCATTTTCAATTCCAATGACCCAAATTGTCCTCTCAGTTCCAATATCTTACCTTCATTTTATTTCTGAATACAATACAAGTGTGAATGATGTGCAACACCGTTGAGTCTTTTGAATGATAATGTAGTCTTAGTAGAATTGGGAGATGCATGTTTGATTCTATGCAATGAGTTTTGAGCTATCGGGATATTGAATTCTGGTTCTAATTGTGTGACAAGACTAGGCGACTAAGCTAGAGTCGTGCGATAAAAGGGGTTGGCGTGTACTTATGCATTGCTTACGTTTAAGGATCTGTCAATTGCGTACAATTTTTTCTCTTTTTTGTCCAAGTGTACGCAAAATGAAAGGTTTCTTGGATAATTCAGGGTAAAACACAAAGAGTCTATACTACTCATGGTTATAACACATACATTAATTTCACGTGGTAACTGTAGAGTACTATATTAATGTATTCATAGTATAAAGTATTCTAAGTATAACGTTGCACAACATGCAAGGAAAACAAGATGGATGTGGATGCGGCAGTTATACGTGATATGAAGTCAGTTCTATTTAGACGAGATAGAGGAAGGAATGTTTTTGCAATTTCGACGCGTTACAAAGTTAAAAAGTTGACTGAGGCGATAAAAATCATTTGTTAATAACTTTAAATTTAGTATAAGCCTCCTCTCGGCTCCTTCACCATATTTGCTCGGCTTTCAAGATGCAAATACTCGAAATTACCAAATGATTTACATACAATCTATTTGATCTTATTATCTACAACTCATCCTCTATTTAGGCGAGCAACCTTGGACCTTATCGCCACACATGCTCGGATGTTAAGTATGTGTGAACTTAGTTTGGCCACGTGTTTCCATATGGATATGGATCACGTGTGAGCTATTTCGGGTCGTGTATTTGGTACGCTATCATGGGTGGATTGGATGGAGGTTGTTACTGTGGTAGGTGCTAAGTATGCGTGAACTCCGTTTGACCGTATGTTTCCTTATGGATATAGATCACATGTGAGTTATTCTGGACTGTGTATTTAGTATGCTATCATGGTCAGATTGGATGGAGGTTACTTTCGTAGTGGGTACTAAATATGCGTGAGCTAGTTATGGTTGCATGATACTTTGATCACGTGCGAGCTATTCTTGACCGTATATTTAGGTACCTTATCATGGTCGGATTGGCTACAGGTTTGTTGGTATTACTTATGAATTATGGCAATATATGATTTTAACGTTTTAACTATCATTTCGTTATGGACGACACTTTTAGAGAGTTTGAAAGTATTGTTTTACGAGCTTTTACTTTTAAAAGCTTGTCACTCATTAAGTTTTTAGCTCACGTTTTTAAATGTTTCTCCTCCCAGGTAGCGGTCAAGGACCAAACTATAGTTGAACTCCCCGTCATATACTGATTGTGAACTCATTCCTTTTGAATGTATATACTAAGTTTATTATTACTTCATGAGATAGTTAGATGTAGCAAAAGTGACGTTAAAGAATTGTGTTTTGAGAGGTTCTTCGTTAGACTATGATTATCGTGTTATGTAATGTCTAGTTTGAATTTTAACTCTGCTTGAAATTTTGGGATAGTCTAGATGTGTGTGTGGTGAGACACATGTTTTGTGTTGTGGAGTTGAAGTCTGTTTAAATTTAAAATTGCCTTATTTTTTGACAATACAATTTTATAAAAATAAACAATTCAAATCTTAAATTAAATGTAACAAAAAGGAAAAGAGAAATAAGAAAATCCACCTTGAACTTGAATAATAACCACCCAAAAATTGAAAAAGAGAAAAACAAAAACCCTTAGTTTCTTTCCAACAACTTACAAATATTTATTAGAAAGGAAAAACTATATTATAATAAATCATTTGAAAAGTTACCGTTTTACTTCCAAAGAAAGGATTTATATATACACACATATTTTGAAAACTTTGTCACACCTCTTTAACAACAACAAAACGATAATAATACAACCTAAACCAGTTTTTTTACTTGAAGTCACAAAAGACATTGCATCATTTTTCTAGTCTCCTACGTGTATATCTTGATCAAGTAGTCTTTCTCTCAAATCATCAAGTATATTTAACATATAATAACACACCAAATAAATATTCCAATTGACTCCAGTAATAGTTAGAGAAAAATCCACTTATTTTTTAATATGTTGATCAATGTCCTAAACCTCTTTAGCTGTGTGCAGTTTCACCTACATAAAGAGATTGTGGATTTGTACCAACATTTCATATGTATTATTATATTGCTATGTAGACTCTGATAATAATAAAAGTATGGAATATAATAAAGAGTGAAGATATGTATATATATATATATATATAAAATAGCCATGCAATGCAAGATGAGGGTGGTCTCTCAAAACATGTAGTTAAGTATAGAAAAAAGAATAGGAATTGTGGAAGGGTGTACCATTTTTATTCCCCAAATAATTTGTATGCTAAATAGAAATTAAAAGGATTTTACAATGTAATTAATTGAGAAAAAGAGGATATAAAAACAGTCAATTGAGAATAATATTCAATTACACGTGTAGACTACATGTGAACTCCACTTCACATTTACACAACAACTACCAATATAATTAACATATTCTTTTTGCAAGATCTTAAAAAGATTTTCTCTTTTCTTTTTCTTCTTTCTCTATACTACAAGCAACTATTTCCACTTTTCATTATATATTTGTATCTAAAGCTTTGGTGAACTTTAAAAAGTTATATAATATATTTCTAAAAATCACTATGATAATTGGATTCATTTTCTAAACGGTAAAAGTAGCAACTTAAAAACCAATAACCCTCTAATAATTTTCTAATAGTCTTCTGATAGTCTTCTGATAGTCATTTGATATCATTAATTACTTGTCATATTCGCAATATGCAAAAAAGAGGTGTTATGAGCTGTTTTTTTCTAATGTTTTTGCCATCTGATTTAACTTTCCTACATATTATCCTTTCTTGTAGACTTGATGTTCTTTCTATTGGAATTTATGTCCTAAAACTCGTAGTTAATTTGTAGTTTAAATTATATTTTATTCAATAAAGTGGTTATTGAGAATTTATTAGTGAAAATTGAATACTATAATCTTGAATCCAATAAACTAAGGTTTCGAGGCTATCTTTTGTAGACTTGAACTTTATGTATAGACATAGACATGAATCAAGTTCGAGTATATAGCTCTAACGGTCTATAGTATATGAATAAGATTAGACGTCTTGTTCTGGAAACACTATGAATTCAACATGTTTTATAGTCAGTACAAACGATGTGATCCTAAATCATTCATGTAGAGACATGGAAGTGGAGACATCCTATGTAAAGAGTTTACATAAGACTAGAATCATGAAATATTCACTTTTAAGTTATAACACCGTTGACTATATAAAACTAACTATTTCGATTATTGTTGACGTAGGTAACTTAATCTTAGTCGTGAGCTAACTATATGAACTTCTGTTCAAACAAAATTACTCTTAAATTTGCATAAGTGAGAACAACTTAATAACGCTGGTCCAATAAACCTTTCATTTTGCGGGTAAGATCAAGTGGATGACTATGGACATAGGATGCAAGATGAAATTCACTCTTACGTTCCACTTTAGGGTTAGTAGATATGGTGTTTCCTTAAGGATTGAATCCAAGCCTTGAACAATAATAATTTGTGCATTGTTGAATGAGAAATTTTGTGCATTGAATTAAATTGTTCAATAATAATTTGACATTGTTGAATGAGAAATTTTAGATCAATCACAAATTATTATGTATATATCATCTCTCAAATTAACAATGAAATTACAAATCATCACATTTGAGACCAATTAAAGCTAAGGTTGACATGTGTTCCAAAATGAAATTCAAACATATTGATTAATTTTGATGATGTGAAGTGTTTTTAGAATGACTGCTAGATTGAATGAAATAATTTGGTCTAATATTTGATATTATATATTATTTGAAGTTGAATGGAGACAAAAAAAAAAGAAAAAAAAGACTTCATTTACTCCAAACACTAAATAAAGTTCAAATCCAATTAGTTAGGCCACTCAACATCACAACCCACAAAACCCACAAGAGAACTTTATAATTTGATTAGTCCTTCGTTTGAACAATTAGAAGGTTTATAATTAGGGGGTTTAGAGAGAGTTCTCCATGATTAGGAAGAATCCTTAATTTCGAAAGATTACCACACTCGAAAATTGAAGTTCCTTTGAGGTTTCAAACACTCTTCCAAAACTTCACCTTCAAGTTCTAAAGATCGAATAGTCTCACATCAAAATCAACATACATAAGCACAAATTCAACTTCATCAAACATGTTTCTAAAAAAATCTTGTGCTAACATATACATAATAATATACAAATCGTTTTGCTTATTTTTAGAAAACACATTTAACATATTACTTGTATTTATTATGAAAGTGAGATACACAAACACACATATGTATATTAGAATGCATTAGGTGTTAGGCTTCAATTTAAAGTTGAAAAAAGCTTAGGTGGTATGTAAGCTACACATATTTATTGTTTCTTTTTCTTTATTATTATTATTTACAATATGTACCGTTGATCAATTAAATTTTCGCTGCAACTTTTCTTAATCGAATAATTTATATTTTCTTTAACCATCTATTAAGGAGAGATAAATGAGATCTCTCGATCATATCTATCTTCAATCACAATTTCATGGTTTTGGTAAGTCACAAAGTTGAAATTCTTCCCACCTTTTTCAATAAAGTAGTGGAAAGAGAGAGAAGAAAGAAAAGCACAAAAGCTCATCAAAACCCCAAATGTGACCCATTATACATCCCATTATCATTTTTGTTCCAAAAATTTCCTTCTCTTTCCCAATTCATTGAAAGAAGAAAACATCATGGTTAAAGCTTTGCAACAATCAAAATCGCAATCAAGAACAACAAAAACAACCAATAATCTTGTTTCTCCAAAGCTTTTCCTCTATCTCCTCTCCATCTCAGCTCTCCTTTTCATCCTCTTCCACATCCACTCCCTCCACCACCATGTCCCTCCACCACCTTCCTCCATCGTTGCTGCGAAGCTCCGCCGTTCCGTTACGTTTCTTCCCCTCAAGGACTTGCGTTACTCCAACAAAGCCCTTGTAGGCCATACATGGTTCATGAGCTCCTTGTATGACATCCAGGAGGAAGGTGAGGTTCAATACCAGCAGTTTCCATCACCGGTGGTGGACGGCGACGAGCGGATGCTTTGCCTGAAAGGGCGTGACACTCACGACGGGTCTTGGAATTACTATGGGTTGGCGTGGCCTGAAGGTTTGCCGGAAAATGCGAGGGTCAAGAAAGGTGTGAGCTTTGTGTCTTACAATCATTATGATTATCAAAATATTTGGCATGGCTTGTCCGCTCTCATGCCTTTCGTTGCTTGGCATCAGATTCAAGGTAACGCCATTTGTTTTTTTTTTGGATTTATTCATCTCATTACTCATTTTTTTGCTTCATTTCTGGGCTTAGCGCTACTTGGAAATTGTGTCAAGTCTTAAAACCTTCATTTTATATATATATATAACTTGATTTGGAAGTAAAAGTAATTTATTATTAATTTAAGCATTTTTTTATATAGTTTTTGTTGTCTATAAAAATACTTGTTGTATCAATACTCTATTATATATTCATTTATTCAAAACGATATATTACTATAAATTATATCAATATCTTAATAAATAATTACATTGCCTAACACTCTAATTAGGAATAATAATTGAGAGGTTTACTAAACAAAACAAAATAATAATAATGATAGACGATACGGTAATTTTTAATTTAATTATCTTAGTTTAACGTTAACATTAAACTAAAATAATTAAATTAAATTATCTTAAAAATTATACATTTTGTAATTTTATACTATTTTGGTAATCAATATGAGAAAACAAAAAGTTGTATATTTTGCTTTAATTTTGATATGAATTTATGATACAACAAAGGAAAGTGTGAAGTACCAGAGAGATGGATATTATACCACTGGGGGGAACTGAGATTGAGAATGGGAAAATGGGTTTCCACATTAATGGAGGCCACATTCGGAGCCCCGCTTCAGTTCGAAGCTTTCGAAGATATCAGCGAAGGGCAGCCAGTTTGCTTCGAGAAGGCGGTGGTGATGAGACACAACGAGGGCGGAATGTCGAGGCAGCGCCGGATGGAGACCTACGACTTTATGAGGTGCAAGGCACGGTTGTTCTGCAACTTAACCTCGCCTGAGCCGTTGTCAGCGGCGGTGGGTATGACGATGTTAATGAGAACGGGGCCCAGGTCGTTCAGGAATGAGACGACGGTGGTGGAGATTTTTGGGAAGGAATGCGCAAAAGTCGCCGGCTGTCGCCTCACGGTGGCTTATTCCAATAATCTCACCTTCTGTGAACAGGTAACCCGTCCTTTAATCTACCTTCTCTTCTTTCTTTTTTATTTATTGAGATTTGGAATATTAAATTTTGTTGTTATTCTTTTTAAATTATTGGTAAATTGAAATTATCACTTTGAAAGTTTTACACCATCAAGGTTTTAGCCTACAAATTTTAAAATTTATATAACAATCACATCACATGTGCATATTATATAATGGGAGAGTATCCTATTTATCTGATTAAGATTATTATAAAATCTTTTATTTCTCCAATTTGATCTAGCAATACATATCAACAACTTTTCTATTATCTTTCTTAAAAAAAAAATGAAAAAAAACAACTTTTCTATTAATAAATTATATGATATAATCGTATTTAGAGAATATTTATATTTGAGAATTTTCGATAAATTTAAGTGTAAATTTGAGAATTTTGAAATATTAAAATCAAAATTTAGAAAACTCTAAAAGATTTAGGATCGTTATTTATATTTCTAAACTTTCATTAAAATTAATATATTAGGAAAAATCAACTTTTTTAAATATAGAAAAATAGGTTA
This sequence comes from Cucumis sativus, assembly GCF_000004075.3. Classification (NCBI taxonomy): domain Eukaryota; kingdom Viridiplantae; phylum Streptophyta; class Magnoliopsida; order Cucurbitales; family Cucurbitaceae; genus Cucumis; species Cucumis sativus. The sequence goes on from NC_026658.2 coordinate 7,346,576, forward strand.
AATTGTATGTAATAGAAATCAATACTTAATCTTAGACGTGAATAGAAACCTATTAATGTCTTTTAATAATAGAAATTGGTAAAAATCAATAATTGATCAAGCCCATAGATATATTATATATTATGATTAGAGATTTATATAAGTTTATCATTGTCTACAAGTTTTTTTTTCTATTTCTATAAATAGTTTAACGTTTTTCTACAAAAATTTATCCAAGAAAAAACTTAAATTTGATGGTGTCGAGAGGTTGCAAATTTTACATTAAAAAAACTAAACAAACTCATACGTCTGATAAGGTAGGTTAAGCATTAATTACTATTCTTATTACCAATGACGAGATCCATAGATTTTCGTTAATGTTTTTCTTCAAAGCTTTTAATATCATGGAAGATATGTATCTATTTATATTCTAAATGCAGGTTGGGAGGTGCATGTTATGACATTAAAATTTATTATTGGGAATAGTCCAAATGACTTTATTAAAGCATATCTTATAAAATACTTGAACAACAACCCACATTATATTGGATAATAAAGTGATGAATCCAGTACTCTGGTCACCCACTCAAATTTTCATAAACAAGTTTATTTGTGTTTGGTATTTCTTTTTTCTAAGTATGACGGCCTTGGTCATAAATCCAACCTTTGATCTTTATATAGAAAAAGTCTCTCTTTTAGTTATTATTAAGCTAAACTAACTTTGATGTACTTGTTTGGTATTCATATATTTTTTATTTTGCAACCTATAATATAGAAAATTAAAATTTTAGATTCTCACTAAAATAAAATTTGATTTTATATCAAAATATCACTAAATTAGCTTTAAATTTTTAAATACAATAAAGGTATAATCGAAACAATTTTAGTTAGTTTATGAGAGTAGTTGAAGAACTTGTAAGAGTTTCTAAAAATTGTTTAAAACAAATAAACATTATAATATAATATAGAACCTTAAGGGAAGTCTAGGAAGAAAATAGGCAAAACATTTCGGGAACATTTTAACCCTTTAGAACGTAGAATTAAGTTTTAAAGTCTAAAGTCAATATGTTGAAGTTAGGAAGTCTACGTTTTGGAGTATTGTTATTTAACGTGGAGCTAAGAAACTCTGAAAAGAAAAGAGAAAAAGATCAAATTTCTTGATAAATATGGTTTAATAGTAAAGAATGTTGAAGTTAATGAAATTAAGTTATTTATTATCTATTTTTAAATTGGATCAGTCAAACACACTTGTTGTTTATTTCCTTTCACAATATACAAAACATGTATATCAAAGTTTGTATTTTGATGATTAACTAATGAAAAATGTGAATTAATTAACAGGTGAGTTTGATGGGGAAGACGGACATATTGATATCCCCACATGGAGCACAACTGACAAACATGATTCTAATGAACAGAAACAGTAGCGTAATGGAATTCTTTCCCAAAGGGTGGTTGGAACTTGCGGGCATTGGCCAATATGTGTACCATTGGCTCGCTAGCTGGTCTGGAATGAGGCATCAAGGTGCTTGGAGAGACCCTAATAGCACTCTTCCCTGTCCTTATTCTCCCGGCGATCGTCGATGCATGTCCATTTACAAAGCTGGCACTATTGGGTAGTACATTTCATATCGTTCTATTTCTGTTTTAATTTGTTTTTTCAAAAATTATCTTGTTCTTGATTGAATTTTCGACTATAGTTTATTGGAAATTAACTTTTTTAGTCCATTAGTTTTTGTACCGATTTAAATGGTTTTTTGAAGTTAATTTTGTCATTTGATATCAAATACATCCTACTTAAAAAAAAGGTAGGAGCCATTTCAATTTGTTTCTCAAAATTTAGGAGACTTGTGAAGTCTATTTCAAAATTTACTTTTTTCATATTTTTCGAATTTGCTCCTTGAGTTTGCACAGCGATTTCAAGTTTGGGGTCTTTAAACTTTTAGAGTTGTTATGTTTGATGTATTCGTAAACTTTGAATATTGTGCTCATGGATTGTTGATAGATTTCTTGTAAACTTTTGATATGATACTTAATATTTATCAAAACTTTCGTCAGACCCTGTAGATAGCTCCACTTTCAATTTTCGATCCATGACCTTGTAGACCTATTTTTGACCCATTTTCAATTTTGAATACAAAAGAGTCCATTGTATTTTGTACAAACTTATATGATTTCTTGTTGGATAGTCTAGATATGCAGAAGTAGGCTTTTCCTAATTAAAATTGAAGTTCAGATGCGTTTGGTGTGTTAGATTTCTGTTGAATATAGTATTAGACACATCCCAACGGATAACATTTCCTACCCATGCATGATGAACTAAAAGAATTATTAATCCTAATTCATACTAATAATGTTACTATTTTTTTATTATGTGTTAACAGATACAACAGAACACACTTTTCTGAGTGGGCTAAGAGTGTTCTGAATGAGGTGAAGATGAGAAAGATGGAGGAAGCAACAAAGGTCACTACAAATCAAATTCATGAGTGTTCTTGTATCTAATTTTTCCCCATCTTCTAGGCACATTTCTTTAGTAATTTATATACCCCATTGACTCTTTTTTTTTCCGGAAAAAGAGAATAATAATCATTGTATAAAAATATACTGGAATTTATTGACTTTTTTGGTAAAATGATTTACACATCCATCCAAAAATTCTATTTGTTAGGAGTAATTTCGAACCAAAAACGTATAAACAACGTCAAGAGACAAAGCAAGGGGAAGGCAACGGGATTTTGATTAGGGGTTTTATCAGTGGTAGATCCATAAATTTTATATACGGACACTAGACACTATATAATAAATAAACTAAAAAATGTGTTTAAAAAATATCTTGACGTTTTGTTGATGGTTTTGTTGTGGAGGCAGAACCACTACACCAATACAAGAATTTAGCTAAAGTAAAACATTATTTAATATATATTGTAATCTGACACTTCAAAATTAATATTAAAATACAAAAAACGATGATGTGAAGGGAGGCACGTGTTCCCTGCCACTTAATAAATCCGCCCCTGAGTTTTAGTTACATGTTGAACCTAAGAATACAGTTTAAGGAATAGCAAAATAGAAGGTTTGCTTTGGATAAATAGAATTTTTTTATTTAAATTGATAAAATAGCAAAATCGAAATATATGAAAAAAAAATTGCTGAAACAATGTCTTAAATGACCTTACCTAAGTAAAAAACTTGAATCTTACACACAATTATTCAAGAAACCAAAAATACTCTATAATTATATCAAATTCCCAACACATAATTAGCACCTATCAAAATCCTAATTTCCTCTCAAAATCCGAAAATTAACCCCTATCACCATCAAAGCTCCAAATAATCTCAGCAGATGTTTCATATTAATTCAAATCGTGTCGACATTCAAACGTTATCAATCTCTTCACATCTTTCAAACATTTCAAACATCGGCATTCAAATGTTGAGGGAAAGAGGGTGATTACCGAACAATATTCTTGAAACGGAGAAGATTCCAAATAGATTCCAACTTCGCTATCTTTCGCTCTTTCAAACCTTCAAAGTCTTCCATCAGTTGTAGAAACGACTGGAGACTCAAGCTTCGTCCCTTTCAAACTCTTACTACAAACCTCGATGGCTCACGAAAAGGGAGAGGCAACGAGAGTGCACAAACCTCACGGCTTGCAAAGAAGAATTGACTATGATTTTGCTGGACAAGGAGAACTTAGTGCGCGCATGACTCATATCTGGCTTGGACGAAGGCAAAGCGACTTGGATTTGGGCGTGCAAAATGGATGGGCTCGATCGAAGAATGAAACACATAAGCTACACCGAACTGAGCGAGGAACGACTTGATGGTCGATGGGAAGCTTGCGACAAAGAAGTCAACGACGGTGCAGAACAACAAGATGCTACATCGTTCAACTTTGGTCAAGAACGTAACGACTGAGACAACGAGTGTAATGCTCCAAAAATTAAGATAATTGTTAGAGATAATTATCTTAGTTTGTTTAATTAGTTAATTCATTGGTCGTTATTTTGAAGATTAATTTGATTTTATGGACCTAATTAAATAAAATTATGTGTTTATTTAATTAAAATTGAAGAGAGAATTTTTGGAGATTTGGTAACTATACATACATATATATACACATATATAGGGACATTTCTAAAAATAGAAAAATAAATTAAAATATTTACAAATTATGGCACAATTTTAGATTCTATTACTGATAGTCTTCTATCACTGTAGTATATCAATGAATATCAGTAATAGAATTTGCTATAGATTGTAAATATTTTGTAAAATTTGTTATTTCTGAAAATTTTCCATACATATATATAATTATTATGAAAAAAGATAATTATATTTGAAATATATAATTATTTAAAAAAAAGATATTTTATTTTGGAAAGAAGAAGATAAAGATAAATAATTGTGAATGATAGGAAATTCAAGGAAAGATATTTTGAGAGAAAACAAAACAATTATGGGTAATTATAATTGATGACCATTTTATGAATAATAATTAAAGATATAACAACATTTAAAAAAAATTGCAAATATAGCAAAACTATTGCTGATAGACTTGCCGATAGATTTGTATGATCTATCAATGATAGACCAATATTTACAACATGGTCTATCAGTGATAGATTTCTATCGTTGATAGAATTTGACAAATTTTACTATATTTGCAGTTTTTTTAACTGTTACTAACATACTTAATTACTTTGCATCTAATGGCTAAATTTGCAATTATCCCAACAATTATATTAAGAAAAATATAATTATTTTGGGAAAAATAAATGAGATGATTTGATTTGGATTAATTAATAAGAAGAGAGAAGAAGCTCTTTGGGTTATTTGGAAAAGGAAAAGGAAAAGAAAGTATTTAGGTAAAAGGAAATAATAATAATAATAATAATAATAATGATGATGATTTATTATATATTTAAAATTGTTTTCTTGATCCTCATTCATCAATGACTTCATCTTCTTCTTCCTCTTCAAGAAATTCTAGCTACCGGGATACTTCGGTCTTCTTCTCCGTTCACAGTTGTCAGCCATATCCTTCAATAAGTCGGTTGTCGTCCATCTCTGTCTATTCTTCGGTCTCGGTTCTCTCCATTGGTTTGTCACCATGAAGTGGAAGCCAACTAAAGTGTCTCTATCCAATAAAGATCTATTCGTCGTACTGTCTTTCGATCTTTGTTCAATGTTCTCCATTCAGTTTGGTCTTTTTCAATCGTAGTCCGCCCCGCACACGATCCCCGATCAAGATCTCTACTTGAGCCACTTTCCTCTTACACCCGAGCCATCCCTTTTCTAGCTACCTGAGTCGTCCCCTCAATTGAGCCACACGTTGTCACTCTCTTCTAGTTGTGAGCCGAGCCATTTGAGCTCTTTTGTTAGCCAAACCATTAGATTGAGCCAATTTCTTTTTGGATAGTGTTTGATTGATTTTGATACTCCATCATATATCTATTTATCCTAAATAATTTAAATTATGGAGTTAAGTTGAAAATTTGTTTTGAAGGTCTTTAACATGAGGAAGGATAAATTTGTTGAAATTGTCCCCAGTTAAGGTTGTTTTAGTTTTAATCTTAGTCTCGGGTAAGTTGGAAACCTAAGTTAAGTACTTGGATGTTGGCCGACAAATTTATTAATTTAGTTTCGTTATGTTTAGGATTTGTCTGCTTGGAAAGCTTTGACTGTTGCTGATAGGAATAAATATTGTTTAAATTAGGCTCGAGGTAAGAGATTCTATTACTAGAATTTTGAAACAAAATCAAGAGCTTGCATCTATTTTTTTTCATATGCATTGAGGTATCTAAGATGCATAATGTGATTGATATGAATGACTATTACAGATGGCTACCATAGATGGACTGATATATGTTATGACTGATATGTTATGATTGTGTTAAGATATGACTGAGATGTTATGACTGATATATTATGATTGATATGACTATGTTACAATGCATGAAATATTAATCACATGATAAGGACGTTATGATTGATATTCATGTCATGCTATGATGTTTATGATATGCTACATGTTATAGATTGTGGTGTTCTGTTAATTTTGTTTGTTAGGGTCGTACTCATATGGGTGTCCCTCGGGATTACCACTCTAAGGTGTTCCTACGATTCACCGAAGACCAAATGTGTTCTTACGAGATCACTAGATATTTTGTGTTTAGGAGCATGATAGTTATGGGGTATTTCCTTACGGAACCCTAACAGGAAGTTAACAAACACATAGCAAGACTAGTAGTGGATCCCTCACTGAGTATATGTTTATACTCACTCTTTCTATATTTAATATTTGAGACAAACGTAAAGATAGAGGGAAGCTGACGAGCGACATGAAGGATCAGTGACATGCCATATGGGGATCCAATTTTGCTTCCACATTTCATTGTTTGATTTTAGTGTCTTGAGCTTAAACATTTTTATTTATTATCTTTAAATTTTATAAAACCCGTTGCAGCATGTTTTTATGGTATTTTATATGAAAATTTAGGTTTGATAATCTGTTTTTAAATTTGTTACTTTTTTAAATTTGAAAATGTAAGTGACATGAACTCTATGATCATAATATTTTTTTGCTATTTTTACAAATTCTCCATAATTATTATTCTCTTCCAAACTTTAAATTTACAAACACATATTATTAACCAAACTATCAAATCTCAAATAATTAACTATTCTTCCTTCAAAATATTTTTGAACATTTATGTAAAATAACACCCAATAATTTGAACCCAATAAATAAATCCAAGATAAATAAAATTAAAATTACCTTAAAATTTAAGGTAAAATCGTAAGAGGATGTGATGAAAGTAAGAAAACATACTCCAAGGATAGATATCACATATGCTTTACCTGAAAATGGCCAAGTCATGTTCCATATGTTCTCAAACATGAAGATGGGTCCTAATTTAGGAGTAAAGGACATAAACCACACTAAGAGATAAAGAAAGGTAAGGCAAATGAGGTTTGAGCTAAAGAGGAAGTCCAAGACAGGATAGGACCTAGAAGGGGAAGATATGGCATGACCTTAATTAGCCAATGCCACCATGCTCAACCTCCGCACCTGAAGAAACCAATAGAGAAATTGTGTCCCATATTTAAGGAGCCAACCCAAAGGATGAAGGGAGAGAAAAGCATAATTCAATACTCAAACTCCTTACTCTCGGAACAAACATTTCTATACTTACTTTAACATCAAAAGCTGTGTAGCATGTACTACATCAGTTTTTCTATCTTTTTTACCTCATACATCACATTCTTCCGTAGGCATTAACATTCACATGATCAATATTTACCCGTTCAAGTTTTGACATCACCACATACTATTGATAAAAAAATATGGAATTTCAAGAAGCATACACAATAATTAAAGTTGTGATTACAATCCAAGGTAGATTACAATTATTGAAATGGGATTACAGGTGCAAACGAAAGCGATCCAGTATAGATTTCTCTTGGAGTTGGCTAGATTGCATAATTTCCATATAATCTTTGTATTTGATGCTCTTAAACATAGGAGGGTTATTGGTGTCCTCATTTACCAATTGAGGTGCAGGACCAACCACTGTTTCATGTGATGGCCCAACCGCCATGCCTATTGAAATCCTTGTGGCCTTATCATTCACCTTTGCTCTGTGCAAAACGCTCTCGTACTTCCCATTGCTCAAGATCTACCACATTCCAAATGAAAAAACAAAAATTCAAACTTCTATTACGAAAGAATAGAATAATGAATTATGAAGATAAATGATTAACAGCATTTTGAATAATCTATATTCTAAAATGTAAACAAAAAGGAATATAATATACGATGCAAGCGGGGTGCGTACCTCAAGTTGATCACCAACATTAATAATAAATGAGTTGGGAATGGGATTGACATTGAACCACTTATCATGATGTAAGATTTGAAGGCCAGCAATTTGGTTTGTAAGAAGAATAGTGAGAAGGCACAAATCAGAATGAGATGGTAAACCCCTTGCAAGCTCTGGCTGTGGACATGGTGGATACAAATTTGCTGCAAATAATATTAAGCTTGACTCTAGATCTGTTGCTTTCTCCAAAAAACACCCTTCCAATCCCAAGCTCTCTGATATTCCTCTCAATAATTCTCTCGTCATCTCTCTAACACTTGTGCAATACTCTTCCAATATCCCTCTGCAAAAATAATAATAGATCAAAAAAAAGAAAAGGCTTTCGACTTTCAGAATGATGACAGTTCACCCGTCGTTGAGGTGTCGAGGTGCAATGACATCTCGAAATTTCAACAAAGATGTTATAATTCCCTCCTTAATTCTGTTTCTATAAAATTAAGTGCAGATTCGTTTCCACATATCTTATAATTAATTTACTTTTTGGTTTTTTAAACAAGAAGCTTATTTTTTAAATTAGGAAGGAATGTTGAAAATTAATAAAATTAAATAAACTTTAAAAAAATACATTTTATTTTTCAAAACAGAAAATAAATTTAGTTATCAAACATTTTTTGTTTTTAATAAAACAAAATTGAACAAAAATTGAAATTATTACCAACAAGCTTTAATTTTTCATCCTCCCCTACTTTTTCCTTTTGTAATTTTCTTATTCTCCCATTTCATTTAATTTTTCAATTCTCTATACATTTTTTTCTATCCCAAATTTTCATAATTTAATTTTTTTTATAGCTTACTTTTCAAATTTAAAAGTTTTGTAATTAAATATTTGAACACTTTTAAATACAGAAAAATAAAACATAATTGCATATTTATCCGTAATTTGGTATGTTGTATAATTATATTTAATAATTTTGTCCTTTACCATAATTCTGTAGTGCAAATTTAGTTATTATATTCTTTCTTCACAAAATATAAAATTTTCATCATAAGTTGCATAATATCACAAAGCTTACGGTATGAAAACAATTTTAAAAAATATTTTTTAAAAACATAAGCATTTTACAAATGTTGTACTTCTATCAACTTCAACTTTGTAAATCCTAAAACTAATTTTTTCAAGCTTGAAAATATGATAAATTTCTTGGAAATTCTTAAAATTGAAAAAAAAAATAATAATTTTTTTACACGGTGCAAATAGTTGTTTTCTTAATTATTCTTGAAAAAACCCAAATGCGAAACTAATTTTAATTTTTTATTTCTAAACATGAGAAAGACTATTTTAATATAAATTGAGGGTAAAAAATTTAATCCAAATAATACATACGGGTGTCAACTATTAGAAAGACTTTTACTAATAGGCTTTGGAAACCCTAACTTTGGAGTACATCTTTCCTTCCACGTCTTTCCATTACCAATCTTTTCATTCTCTTATCCATTCCCCTCTTCTCTCTCTCTTATATCCTCAAATCCATTAGTCATCTTTCCCCTTCTCCCAACTGTTTCTTTCGTTTGTCTTCTTTTTTTCTCTTTCGTCTTACCCTTTTCTTTTCCCTTACTTTCTTTTTGCTTTCCATCTTCTCTTTTAGGCAAACACTATGGCTTTCCAAGTCTGCCGTGACACCGAGGTTAACCGGTGAGAACGGACTTCCGATTTAAGCCCAAAACCGACCTCCGTCCACCCATAATCAGCCCTTTTTGCTACATCTGTTTGTCTTTTCTTGAATAAAGAATCTTTTTGAAACTATCTCAATTCCTTATCACGACAAAATAATCTGCCATGCCTTTTTTTTATATAAATCAAGAACATGTAACTTTACTTTTTTCTTCCTCGAAAAATTTCATCCACCATATGTATAGATCTCCAAGTAGCATTTGATGAATGATAATTATTAGTCTGGTCACAATTAATTACACCCTCTAATAAAAAACGATGCATAAATAGATTCATCTTAATCTTTTGGAGTAACCTACAAATCACTGTTTTGTTGTTTTCTTTTTGTTTTAATATTTATTTTATTAGTAGAACATTTTCATATTTCAAATTCCAAATGAGAGGAATATTAAAATTATATTAAATTTATGTTCACTCATTCATTTTTGGGTTAATAAGTGATTTAAACATTCCAACAAATAATAAAACTATTTAATGTTTATCCCATCATGTTTTGTTTTCTTCCTTCTTGTTCGTATTAGATTTAAATTTTCATTATGTTGGATCTTTCTATAAAACTTTATCCTACCAAGACTGATGTAAAAAAGACCTAGTTCATGACTTCCATCTTTCTTGTACCATAGTTGTATCTTTAGTCGAATTCCATATATAAAAACCTCTTTTCTCAGTTTTTAAAATTTGGCTTAATTAATTTGTTAAATCATTGTAAAAATAAATTACAAAGAAAAAAAAATTGGATGTAAAAGCAGTTTTTATAAACATAATTATTAGGGACCTAAATTTTTTTAATTTGACTCCCCAAAATATATGTGTGGACATACTCTTACCTTCTCAAATATGTGTCACACACGGTGAAATGATTTGGGAGTTGATGAATGCTTGTTTGCCATGGAAAAAACTTGGATGGAGATATACATCCATTTCATGTGTTTCAACTCCTTCCTCACCGTATAAAAATAAAATTACAAACAATATTTAAAATATATTTTTTAAAAGGAAGAAAAACTACGTGTGTGATGAAAAATGTGAAAACATAAAATAGATATCTAGAACATAGGATAGATGTATTCATTTTTGTGATGGAAAGATAGAAAGCACATGAAATAGGTCCAAACGACGATAAGATATTATTAAATAGGTCCAAAAATTGCATTTAGGTTTCTTGTTTTTTGTGTTTTTTATAAAAAGATAATATGTATGCATGTTATGTAATTCTACTTTTATATAAAGGTAAGTTTCTCACCCCAAATAGAAAGAGAAAGAAGAAAAAAATGGAAAGCATTAGGAAAGACCTGAATCTTGTTGGTTTAGTTGGGGCATGAAACTTGGGATGAACCATGATTTTCAAATAATCTCTCCAAAAGAAGGCCTTCTCCATCTTAGGATTGAAGCTGGTGCCATATCTGATTGGGTCAAGCACATGCTTTGTTTCATACTCTCTCTTCTCTTCCTCCTTTAGTTCAAAAAATTCTACGCAAATTTCCATTAAATCCTTCATCAACTTCTCCTCCACTCCATGATTCACCACCTATACACGACATCTCTTTAACACTTTCTTTTTCTTTATTAATTAAACTACGAAAAGGTATAACGAAAAAGGTATAACATAGTATTACGAAAAAAAGAAAAAAACTCTAAATTTGCACGCACGTACCATGAAGAACCCCCAATCCTCGCAGGCCTTCCCAAGCTCATTGACGACTTTGGCTCGTTGTTGCGGAGTACCATTGATGAGAAGAGATAAATCAATGATGGGAATCGAATCTTCCGCACCTTGCAGGGAAGCATCAGCAGCGACATCGTCAAAGCTGTCATCGGTAGCAAAGATAAAAGAAGAAGGAATAGAGGTTAAGTTGGGTGAATCAGCAATGGATTTAACGCTGGCCATCGCTAATATTGGAGTACACACAAGGTTCCTTTTGAATATATATATATATATATATCTATGTTAGATTTCAACAATATTATTTTTTTCTACTTGTTATTTCACGTGACGATCCTTTATAAATTTGAGGAGGTTATTCGTTTTAAATAATTTGTTTTTAAAATAATAATATTATTTTAATAAATAATGACATAAATAGGATTGAAGCAAAATAATTGACAAAATTAGGTTGCCCAATCCTAGACGTGGTTATGCTTTATGTAACCCACAAAATTAATGTAATTTTAAATTTAATTATTGTAATCTTATTTAATTATGTTTGAGTTTGTTTAGATTTTGAATTATTTTTTAATATAATGAGAATTATTTTATTTAGTTGAAATTGAAATTAATTAAATATTTGTTTGAATGAATATTTAATTAATTAGTAGGTTGGGTGTTGGTAGAATTATGGTTAATTATATATATTTATATATTATAGTTATTGTAGCTACCTATTTTTATCCTACATTTTTTTTCTTTCTTTTAAATAATAATAGTAATAATGGGTAGAGTTTTTCTAAAAAGTAAAATTTTTTAATAACAAAAAATCTCGTAATAATCAATTTTTTAGTCTTTTATATATATAAAAAAAATCTTAATGAGCATATCTATTATTTTAGGAAAAAACAATTTCTTTTATACAAAATCACATAATATCTTATTTGATTTATTGCTATTGTTTTTTTCTAATTTGTGGATGTCACATTCCGTACTAGGTTTTCCTTTCTAACCTAGATCGTGGTGTGAAAATCTACTCTTTAAAAGCATTACTTTTCAAATGTTAGATTAATAAAACACTTTTCAATAAATTCTATAAAAATTTCGGTAGAGTCTCCCCTGAAAAACAGACTAACCCCACTTGGAAAGTGGGAGAAAATCACACTTCTATGCTTTTTAAACTGAAACATCACCAAGTATGTCTCACCACACACTCATTCAAAATAATCCAAAGTCCCAACCAAAGTCTAAATACAATCTTAAAATATAGTTACACCCAAAGACAATTTCCTCAAAAGTGGGTTCCTTAACACAATCGTCATCGCTTCTACACTAACCTCGTAATGGACACAAAACATAAATGTACGAACATATAAAGCAAAAAGAAATCCACAATCAGTGACAAGACACTCAACAAAAGTTTGGAACTTGATCGTTACCTTGTGTGTGTAGGGGGGGAGGGGGGACATTCATCCGCTAAAACTCAGTTAGTGGCAAGTTTTCAGAAGTACAAAGCACGTAAAACATGCTAAGCAAAATGTGCAAATATGCATCCGATAGTGAAATCATGATTAAAACGTCATCATCACATAATATTATAAATCACAAATCAAATAAACAAACGTGTATCCAATCCAACCATGACAAAGCGCCTAAATATACGGCCAAGAATAGCTCGCACATGATCAAGGAATCATGCAGCCAAACCTAGCTCACACATATTTAGCATCTGTCATGATAGCAACCTCCATCCAATATATAAGTTCTTATTCCATTCTTCTTTTAATTATGGTAATGGTTCTTAACTTGTGAAAATTTAAGTCGAGTATCCATGTACGTTAAATGGTTGAATTGTTTTAACAAGGAAAGTAGAACCATTTAGTTGGGATAAAACTTGAATTTTCTTTAGGTGCTTTTTAATACCATTGAGTTTCGTTTTGATTTTCACAATACCCATTACACATTTGATGCTAGATTCAAATTTTAGAGGAATTGGAGTCGCTGTTCAGCCATTCGGGAACTTAAAATTGTGTGTTTTGACACAACTTTGGTAACTTTCTAAACTACTAGAGTTGATCTTGAATACCCGTTTAATTCTAGTGCTCTCTTGGAGTAACCCATGATGGTGAGGTGATTGATTTCGAACTTAGAAGGTAACGCTAAGATATTGCCCATTGAAGTTAAGAGTACCTTGCTAAGTTCTTGTTGAGGGTTGGAATGAGTTAAGTAAGTTTTCTTCAAGTTCTCTTCAAGTTCTCAAGTGCCGATTGAGTATAAGTGCTAAGAGTAAATTATTCATAATACTCGAATTCTAAAGTTGAATGTTAGGGGTTGAAAATGAGCTTTTCTTTAAACTTGGTGTTTATTTCTATAATGTTCAGAACATAAAATGAATTTGGGTGATTTTAGGAAGTGTTTGAGTTGTTGACTCATGTTAATATATTGGGTATAAATCTCAAGCATCGTTGATCATGGAAGTAAAAGTATATCTACATAAAAGATCTGTGGAATTTTGAACTAAGGTAGATACTCATCGGGTTAAGTATCTAAATTTAAGTCTAAGGGTTATAATGTGAAAGGCTTAGTCTAATCCTAGGCCTTTTGAAAATCCAAGGACCTTAGAAGCATAAAATAGATTTAGTGGCCTTATAAATATCTTGCAAATAGTTGTATTCTTATGTTATGTGAAGACAATAATGTGACCTTGATCGTTATTTCAAGTCCAATTGAAGTGGAAAGAGCATATAATTTCGAGGGATTGAATTATTGACTATGAGTGGTTCGTTTTGAATCTTTCTTTATAATTATATATGTTATTTTATGATATCGCTTGGAAACTACCTTTGCTTAAACTTTGACTATGTTTTCATTTAAACTAAAAGAATGTATTTACTCATGGCGAATTTAAAAATGTGTATGGCTTGAATGTTATAAAATGTATTTTAAGTTCTGATTGTATTTGTTTCTTAAAATGTGATTGAACGATGTTATTGACGAACGAGAAGGTGGTTTCCATAAGGCTACGTGAATGTGTTTCCGTAGCACCACCTATGGTTGTTAGTACTGGATTTCAGGGTTGAAAGTGGTTGTGACCGAAGATCCAAGAACCTGAGCCTAGGTGAGGATTTCGATGGAGGATTATGATATGGCTTCAGGCCTATTTAACCTAGGATGGGTTGCTCTATGTGCACATAGGAGCGAAGATGGAGGTGGATATTGTGGTAGGTGCTAAATTTGCAGGAGCTTCGTTTGGCCATGTGTTTCCTTGTTGATAGAGATCATGTGCGAGCTATTTTGGACCGTGTATTTAGTATGCTATCATAGTTGGACTAGATGGAGGTTATTACTGTGGTAGGTGCTAAGTATACGTGAGCTTCGTTTGGCCACATGTTTCTTTGAGGATACGGATCATGTGTGAGCTATTCCAGGCCGTTTATTTAGTATGCTATTATGGTCGAATTGGATGGAGGTTACTATCGTGGCGGGTACTAAATATACATGAGTTAGTTATGGCCGCATGATTCTTTGATTATGTGCGAGCTACTCTTGGTCGTATATTTAGACGTCTTGCCATGATCGAATTGGATACAAGTTTGTTGGTTAATTGGGGATTATGTGACAATAATGTTGTATTTAATATTTCATTATTGATGCATATTTACTCATCTTGTTGAGCATATTTTACGAAGTTTTACATTTAATTATTTGTCACTCACTGAGTTTTCTACTTACGTTTTTAATGTTTTCTCTCCCAAGGTAGAGATCTAGGACCAAGCATTGTTTGAATCCCCATCATTTTTGTATGTGTATAGTTTAAATTTTTGTAATGCATCATGGGGTGGTTAGTTGTATCAAGAGAGACGTTGATACTTGTGTTTTGAAGAATCCTCATTAGGGGAGGATTGGAACTCTACTTGAAGCTTGGAACTGTCTAGATGTGTGTGGTGAGACACACTTGTTGTGTTGTAGTATCTGAAGTCTGGTTATATGCCTATAGAAGTAAAATTATCTGAAACACGATATTTTAGGGGAGGTACTGTCGAAATTTTTATAGATTTTTATTGAAAAAGTGTTATATCAATCTTACATTGAAAAAAATGTTTTAACGAGTAGATTAATACTATGATCTAGTTTAGAGGGAAAGTGTAGAACAAAATGTGACACAATCCGACCATGGTAGAATACCAAATACACGACCATGAATAATTCACACGTGAGCCGTATCCACTAGGAAACACACAACCAAACTAACCTCTCACATACTTAGCACCTACCACAGTAACAACCTCCATCCAATCCAACCATAATAGCATACTAAATATATGACTGAGAGTAGCTCACACATGATCCACATCCAAAAGGAAACACACAGCCAAACTGAGCTCACGCATACTTAGCATCTACCATAGTAATAACCTCCATATCCTCTCCTGTGTACACATAGAGCCACCTACCATAGGTTAAGTTAGACTCGAAGTCATATCAGAATCCTTCATCCATATCCTCACCTAGGCTCAGGTTTTCGAATCTCTGGTCACAACATCTTTCAACTACAAAATCCCTTGACAATCATACGTGGAGCTACAAAAACAGATTCACGTAGCATTTAGGGAAATCACCAACTTCTTGCATAAAAATCACATATTTCATGCTTAAAAGCTAAACATGGTCAGGAACGTACATTTTCATAAAGTAGTTTTCAGTCTTTAGTCTTTAGTCATCAACACATACTTTTAGAATAACATTTTTATAAAAATTCAAACCATAAACATTCTTAAAATCATGGTGAGTAAACACATCGTTTAAGCATAAATGAAAACGTAGTTATAACAAGTTTAAATCATGCTAGTTTCCAAGCAATATCATAAAATAACATGTATAAGTACAAAAAAAGCTTGAAAGGAACCACTCACTATCAAAACTTGATCCCTTGGGATTATACACTTTTTTCACTCCAATTTGGCCTGAAACAATGATTAAGGCCTCTAAGTTATCTACACATATCAAGATGGCACGACTATCTTTAAAACACTTCATTATAACAACCCAAGCTATTTATGGTTCGATGAGTCAAATTTCCACTTTTCTTATTAAATTTATATTATTTTCGACATGCTTTAATTAAGGTTAGAAATCCACTTTTGGACCCTTAACTTCAAATCTTAACTCTTAGTACCTTAAGCAACGTAAATCCATCTTAATGGGTCTTTTAATCCTATACGCTTTAGATTTAGATCCATTACATCGATATGGGTCAATTAACCTTAAATACTTCATAAGATCCCCTAAATCATTTATGTTTCAAACATGTAAAAACAACACCCAACGACCTCCAAAGTTAGAAGAAAGTCCCTTCTTGACCTCTAACATTCGACTTGGAACCCGAGTAATATGAGTAATTTAATTTTAACATTTAGACTCAATGGGCATTTAAAAACGTGAAGAAAACTTGCTTAAATTACTCCAACACTTACCAAGCATTTAACAAAGTAGCATTAATCCCAATGGACAATCCTCGAACAACTTTCAATTTTGAATCCTAGCATTCAGAAACCATGAGTTGTTCAATATTAGCACTAAACTTAAATGGGTACTCGAGAGCCACTCCATAAAGCTTAGAATTTTACCCAAATTTGTGTCCACCACCCAATTTCGAGTCCTCAACCAGCTAAAAATGGCTAAAATCACCCAAGAATCCAAATCTTAGAGATTTAGATCCATTTACAATCTCAATATCAATCTAATGAGTCAATAACTTATGACTTTACTCAAACTTGTCTAAAACAACCTTAAACGTGTTGATCAATGATTCCAAGTTCTCCAAACCTTCAATTTCTCATACAAAAAAAAATATTGGTAATATTAAAGTTCACAATAAGACTAAATGGGTATTCAAGAACTATAAGGGTGCGTTTGGGGGAAGGGTTGGGTTATGATAAAACTAGTGTTATGATAAGTTGTTTTTGGGGGAAGGGTTTATGAAGGTAGTATATTATGATAAAATGTGTTTGGAAGAAGGGTTATGTGGATATGGTTTTGATGGTGTTATGATAAGATGTGTTTGGGAGAAGAATTATGTGACTGGTGTTGTGAAGGTTTTTTTCTTTTTTTTTTTTTAATTCATATTCTAGATTCAATATTTTATTTTATTTTCAACATTTAGCTTACAATTTTAAAGAACATTAATTTGGGGAGAAAAATAATTTCTAACAATGAACTTTTAATTAAGAAGTAATTTTAATAAATACATTCACAATAAAACTTATTAAACAATCAAACTCTCATATCAATTAAATATTTTAATTTATTTCAAATCCAACTTTAATGACTAATTCTCAAAACTTATTTATGTATTTAATTTTTTTGTAGGCAAAGTTTATTCAGTCAACTAAATTACAAAATAATTTTTATATATTTAATTAATCTAAGACATAAATAGAATGTGGAGTGTTCATAAAATTGCAAATTGGGTTTGGATTTCTCTCACTCACAAATGACAATTGAATCTTTCTATTTCTCACCGTGAAACAAAGAGGGATGAAAGAAGAAAAAAATGTAGATTTAGAGGGAGGGATGTGAGAAGAAAAAAGATAGATTTAGAGAGAGAGGGGATGAGAGAAGAAAAAAAGGGGAGATTTTGAGAGAGAAAGAAGGAGTACGATGAATGCAAAAAAAGAGAGGATTGAAAATGGAAGATGTTGAGTTTTGAAGATTAATTTTGACAGATAGAGAGTGAGTGAGATTCTATCTTTACCTTTATCTCTCTGTATATTTTCGTAGCTATAAAGAGAAAACGGTGAGATTTGGAAAAAAATGGAGCATTTGGAGGAGAAAACGGAAGATTTGAAAGGGAGAGTGAAGAAAAAAACGATGAGAGGGGAAGAAGACGAGGTTGGACGAAGAAGGGAAGGAGGAGGGATTACACAGTTTCAAGGGTGCATAGTGAAAAGTAGTGTGAAAATGATTTGAGAGGATTATGAAAACACTAAAACCAGGGTTTTCATAAATCGGACCCCAAACAAGGGTTAGAGTCATAATCAATTGTTTTAATATGAATAAAATTCACATTAAATTAATATTTGAACTCATTCAAATGTTTTATCTCTTATAAATTACTTTTGAATTATATTCAAAATTAAGTTTATACAATAAAGTTTGATTAACATAATGTATTACTATACATTATACTAATTCCCAAATGAAATTTGAACATGTCCAATTACAACCCATATAAATAAATCTCATTACCCTTTACGAGCTAGGAAAGGGATCTAATGGACCTAGAGATCAAAAGTTACAACGATATAAGATTAATTGGCTAAATTCATTAACCACATTAATCAATATTCGTTAGGAACATTTTTTAAAATAGCAAAATAAATTAAAATATTTACAAGCTATAGCAAAATTTTGGATTCTATCACTATAGCATATCAATGACTATCAATGATAGAATTTCCTATCGGTTATACATATTTTGTAAAATATACTATTTTCAAAAAGATTCCTATTAGTTAACTGTGTTTACACTCCACTAAATACTCATAGCTGAACTCTTCTCAGTGTAGATATATTTCTGTGTCCATGGATATGGACAAATAACAATAAGTTAGTCATTTCCGAGTGTTCATAACACCAGTTGGGTCAAATGATCGTTTTACTCCTAGGTTACCTCTAGTCCTTAAATACCAGTGTTCCTCTAATGAACGACCTATTTATGGTCCAACGAATAAACCAAAATCCCTCTCGTGCCATAGATAAGGTAGGGTGCTTTGCTCAAGTTCTAGAGACATCATTTAAGGGAAAACACTCATCTACTTACCCTAAAGTAGGGAAGAATTGAATTTCATCTTATGTAATTATGTTCCCAACTTCCCACATGGTCTTGTCCCCAAAATGATAAGCATATTGAGTTTACGATCTGACCACTCTTACCTATATAAATCAAAGGACAATTCCTCGCAAACAGAAGTACATAATACACTGAGGATTAAGACTAAGTTACCTAGGTCATCCTAGTGAAATAGAAACATAACTAGTTAACGGAGTTACATTTAGTAGTTACTATTTCGTGGTCCAGCCTTAAGCAAACTCATTGCATAACATACTCTCACTCGCATGTCAAGTAAACGAAAGTATTTGATCGTTGTGTTTGTATCAAATACAAAGTGAGTCGTATCTATAGTGTTACCAATATCTCAACTTTCATTCCATCTAAGTTTAAACTAAAAAGCATTGTAAAAAACAAAAACTACAAGCTACCATAAATGTAGGATAGCCACAGCAAATCAATAAAATTTGTATGACGTATTAAAACTATTTGAACAATTTAAAAATTTTCAATTTCAACAATTCAACAATTCAACAATTTTAGTACATTTAAATGTAATTTCAACTGGGCTACCTCTATAACAGTCACAATTGTCATACATCTTTCCAATTTATATATACAATTTCAATAATTTAAACCCCAACCTATTATAAATCTCAATATTCTATTTATACATACAATTTAATTTGTAAACAATTCACATACATTTTAAATTTTAAAATTCATAAACTTCCAACAATTTCAATATACAATCTATTCATACAATTTAATGGGACGACGATGATAGTGACCCTTTTAATATACAATCTACACATACAATATATATTTTATTCATGCAAACAAATTCAATATCAATCATACATTTATTTAGAAAAAAATGTATCTTTACAAGAATGTTGGACGATGGCGTAATGTGCAACGAACGGAGGATGGTGAGCGATGGAACACGACGATGACGGGCAAGGAGAAGACAACGGCAATGGCGACGAAAAAAAGTTTAATTTCACTTATCGAGTTGCCAACTTTTGTACGGCTTTGCCTATTTTTGTTTGTATTTCCTTGTTACATTTATTGTATGTGCTTCATGTTTAACATTCATGTTTGAGTAACCATCATCTCAATGTTTTTTAAAAAACACATTATTTAAATAAGATTCATTTGGAAAGAAAAGATTTTTAAAATAATGGTCTTATTTTATCCCATAAAATAATGGGAACAATTTCAATCAATTTAACTGTATTATAATTGAAGAAAACTCCTTTTGCCTCAAAGAATATAAGAAATCATTACAAATTTTCAAAATTCATCACAGTAATAGTCTTTCGTTTTCTTTTGAAAAGTCATAAAAATAGTCTATTAACATATGAAGTTTCTTTTAATAAAACAATAACTAACTTTGTTTTCTCTTGAAATCAAATATTGAATTTTTAACGATAGGATCCCAACCACAAAACTTACAAAATTGGACTGATCTTTAAATTTCTAGATTCTGCTGTATGACTTTTTAAGAAAAATGGTCTTTGAAAAACCAAATTATTAGAAGACTTTTCCAAATGATACATTTAGTTTTCTTGATATTCAAAAAGCACATAACTGATAACTATTAGAATTTATAAACAACACTAAAACAGATTTTTAAAGGAATTTTTTTAAAAAATAGTAGATTTTACCAAATATTTACGACCTATAGCACATTTTTAAAAGATATACTTAATAACATTAGAAAAAGTTAAAATTAAAAATCGAAATAAATACAATGTGAAGAATGTATAAGGAAAACATAATTTAAGCAACATAAAGATGAAATAAATAAATAAAAGCACATTGAAAATTTAATAAAATCATATTAGATATCGTTAGACATTCCAAGATTTGACTCCTAAACATCAACCTATTATATAAAATTGGACTCCTTGAAAATTTTGAAAAGGAGAATAATGAAATAAATGGAGAGTAGTAATTGTAGACTATAAAATAAGAGAAAGTATACATTACATTAACAAATGATTAGTATTTCAATAAACACATAACTAAAATATTAAAATAACAATAAATACAGTAAAAAATTGATTATACTGAATAAGATGGAAAAATAATAGCAAAATAAATTAAAATATATACGAGTTGTAACAAAATTTAATCTTAGATTCTATCACTGATAGTAGTTTTCTATCGCTATAGCATATTAATGATTATTCGATACAAAAAGAAGAAAGCAAAAAGCAAAAATTAGTTTGAACACTAGAGTTGATGGGAGGATAGAAATACAAAGGGGAAAAAGATAAAAATGAAAAGGTGAAAGGTATGGGTGTCTAGTGGCTTTCCCCTCAGCATCTCAATCACACATTGTGGAAAAGCAAATGCATAACATTAACAATGATAATAACAACAAGAAGAAGATAACAATACATGGAAAAGCAAATGCATAACATTAACAATGACAATAACAACAGGAAGAAGATAACAATGATAATATCAACAATAATAGAAACTGAGTAAATAATGTTGGATGCAAAGGGTTGTCACCAACCACACAAAATAGATTACTTTCTCTCGTTAATTGTATCACTTTTGCTGCACATATTTTAAATAAGAAGAACGTATTTACTCTTTCCTTCACAGGTTTTTCTCGTGAAAATTTCAGACAAATTAATGATATCTCTCGTTGTTTCGCATTTTAAAATGTATATTTTTATGTCTTATGAACAACAAAAATATATTTTAATTAGTTCATAAATTAATACAAATTATGAACTGCATCTAACGACAATAACATTTAGAAAAAAACAATTCATGTAACCATTTATTTTTACATATTGCGAATATGACAAAATTAGTGATATCAGACGGTAATTATAGGGCTATTAGAGAGTCATCACTTTTAAATTTAATACTTTTGCAAATTTAGAAAATATTGTGACATGGACTCTATTATCATCAATTTTGTTGTTATTTTTGCAAAAGTCTCTTAATTTATTTAAGGTTAGAATTACAAAAGTATAATAAAAGTGATAAAACCAATTACTTTTTTTTTTTTATAAATTTTGTATTTGTCCTTATTGGATTTTGATTACCGTGGGACGATTTTGTAGTTCTTTTTCTTTTTCTTCTTTGCGATTTATTCTTTTTTTTTTTTATATTATTAGTTTTTTCACATTATTGCGCCTCATTTTTCATATTTTCACTTATTGTTTGTAATTTTATCATTTCCTCTTTCAGAATTTCTTTCGGCTTCATCACTCTTCTTTTTTTTTTCTTCTTGGTAAAAGATTTAAATATGGTACATAATCTGATCGATCGTCTACTAATATCTAAATGATCAGTTGTCTATCCTAGATACACAGAGATAAACCAACATCACTAATAGATTGTTTAACTTCATTACAAGATATCGTTTAAATTGGGTACTAATATCGTTTTGATTTGGTAAAAGATTGTTTAGCCTGGATACAAAATTGTTTGGACTATGTACAAGGGTACAAGATTATTTAGGCCTTCAACGGTACAAGATGTTTAGACTAAGTACAAGAATACAAGGATTGTTTAACTTTAGTACAATATCATCTTGACTAGGTACAAATTCGATTTTTCATGTCTTTGTGACCAATTGATCGCAGAGTAGTATTTTTGTTATTTCACGTTGCGGGCTTGTTGACTTTTCCCTTTTTCAAAATTGTTCTATTTGGTGTAAATATTTTTGCGTTTTTTACTATTTTTTAAAATCCCCTTTAATTAGTTACTAAATATTAATATATTATTAGAGTTAATAATTTTCAAATAATATTTTTAGAGAAATTGTCAAAAATAGCAAATTTGACAAAATATTTATAAACTATAGCAAAATTTCAATAACAAATATTTGATAGTAAGTGATATTCTTCTATAAGTGACATTGATAGCCAGTGATAAAAGTCACTAATAGAATCTAAAAATTTTGCTATAGATTGTAAATAATTTAATTTACTTTGATATTTTAAAAATGCCCCGTATTTTTACCATTAATATTTATTGTAGCTATTTAAAATAAATTATTTTTGTTAATTAAAAATATTGTAATTAGTTTATAACAAGACATTTTTTAAAATAACAAAATAAAATAAAATATCTACAAACTATAACAAAATTTTGTATTATATCATTGATAGTTTTCTATCACTATACCATATGAATGACTATCAATAACAGAATTGGCTATAGGGTGTAAATATTTTATAAAATTTGCTAATTCTTTAAAAAAAAATTTATATTAATTCAATTATTTTTAGTAACTAATGTAATTATGTTTAGTTGGCATTATTTTATTTTTTGAACATAACACTAAATTAATTTATGTTAAGTTTAATTCATCTCTATCATTTAGTTAAGTATTTATTTGATTTTATTTCTTTTAGCAGTTTATTGAAATTAATAGAAATATTTAACTTCTAGATGTTAATTATCTTGAATATCCAAATACATGCATTACCTATCCTAGATATTTAATATCTGTATCCATAAAACAATATATGCTGAAAAAAAAAAGAACAATGAAAATAACAATAGTAAATCTCAGAGTGATGACAGTTAACAACAGAGGAAACAACAGTGAAAACAATAAGTAAAGATAGCAATGACATGCAACATTGTTAACTCAGTTCGATGATACATCATGTACATCTGGGGTCCTTGACCAGAGACCAGAGATCTTATTACTTTGATAATCATAAATCATAATCAACCTATGATCTTATTGCTTTGATAATCATAAATCATAATCAACCTATGATCTTATTACTTTGATAATCATAAATCATAATCAACCTATTATGATTCTTAGTACAGAGATTTACACTCACTTTCTGACTCAGTACTAAGAGTGATAAAGTTTATTGAATAAGAAATTTATCCCTACAATTTCAAAGTTTGATTTTGCTAAACAAAATCCTCCCCTTAATCATGCAACTCACTCATCATTAGATTACGGTGTTAATCAGAAGTGTCTCTCCCTGGACATCTTCTTTCATCATATATGGCGTAACTAGTATTTCTGTAATTCGTCTGCCAAGGAAGTTTTTAATCTCCAACATCAAAGAAAACTTATCAGTAACTAATCACATATATTATGAAAAGATAACTTACACACACTGTTGGTTCTACAAAATAACTTGACCAGCAAACCTTCAACCAAGACTTTTTCCACGCTTTGTACTTTAATGACTATAGCTGCGGAAAACCCTTCTTTTCTTTTTCGCATGCTTCTGAAAAAGAACTGAACAACCATACAAAGAAGAGCAGTCTGAAAAACAAGTCTTCACCAGCAAGGAAAGAATAATAAGAAAAATGGAAACAAAATAAATTCTCGGTTTCAATAGAATTTTTTCTTTAAAACATTCTTTAAACAATCGCTTTTTGTCACGCTACTCCACCGAAGAGAGAGCTAAACAAAGCAACTTTTTTGGGCCTACAAATCTTCTAACATGTGCGATCCAAACGACCCCTAAGACAAAGAGAGGAGATTCAAACGAAGATATAAAGAAGGGAGAAGATGAACATGAAAATAAAGAACATCATTTATAATAGTTCACTATCATAAATTTGTTCTACTTTTACGCACGAAAATTTTAATTTCTTCGTAGTTGTAGCAAAAGATCATCAAGAAAATTCTTCTTCTTGATACAATATTTATCTTGACTGTCATGTACATCAAGAAAAGTGTCCTTATTTTGTTGAAGAAATATGAAAAAACGTAAAAAATTGTAGATTTTTTATTTTCTCGATGGACAAAGTTTTCTTAGTTTTGTTGATGGTCCACAAACGTCAAAAAAACTATTTCTCGATGACAATAAACATCAAGGATAATATAATATTAGTTGACTAACAATGTCCATCAAGTTAGTTAGGTTTTTTTTTTTTATGGACAAGGCCTATCAAAGGATGAATTTTCTTATTTGCAATGGTTATCATCGAAAAAAAATTAATATATTTGTTTTGGATTTCTGGATGAGTTTACAATTCCTTGATTGATCTAGGATTTCTTGATGGAACAAAGATAAAAAAAAAAAAAAAAAAAAAAAAGATCATGGGCAAGGTCCATTAAGAAAAAAGATATCTTGATAGGTATTGTCTATCAAGAAAAAAAATTATGTCATTTGGGTTAAGGATAAGATCATGGGCAAGGCCCATCAAGAAAAATGATATCTTGATGGGGATTGTCCATTAAGAAAAAACTAATTTCCACGAATCATGAAATTCAGACCCTGGTTAACGAGCTTAGAAAATACAATATTCATTAATAATATTTTTAAATCTTTATTTTTTTTTCAATTATTACTTTCTATTCATCAATAATACAATATTGGTCTTTTAAACCTTAATTGTTGTAATTATAGTTAGATTGAAATAAGTGACTTTATCAAAATTAAATTAGTTATTGTGTTTAACTTTAATGAGTTGATTTGAAAGTTTGTAATTTAGGGTTTTTAAAATTTGCAGAAGCTGTAGAAGTTGGTCAACGCGAGGTTAACTCAATTGGCACCTGTATGTACCTCTCAACAAGAGGTCTTAGGTTCAAATTTCCACCCCTATTTATAAATTTGGATTTCAATTTTACAATTTTTAGTACAAGAATCATTGAAGAGGGAATCAAGATCATAAAGATGCCAATTAGTACGGAGTTAAGGTGGGGTGAAAGGAAAGAAAAAAGAATAGGTTTTTGTTTTTTGCCATCAAGGAAACAATTTTCTCCTTTCTAGATGGTCAATACCATCAAGAAAGTGTTTTTGACAACATGTGTTGACAATCAAGAAAACTAGTTTGGTTGGACTTTCTTTCTGCCTACTTGATGGACAAAGACCATCAAGGTAGATACTTTTTGACGTGCAGGCACCTCAAAGAAGGTCAAATTTGTAGCGGTGGTGCTATAATCATATTTTGTTTAAAATAAATCATTATTTAGTATGGGTATGTGTCTTGCTGCCCCTACATAAATCCATTGGTGTCTATTATCTTAAGTTATTTTGAAAAGGGCGTAGGAGGTGAAAAGGGCCTAAAAGAGAATGTGAAGTTATATAGGTGAGGGTTAATAATATTAAAAAGGAAAGTTAAATGTAGTTAATTTGAATTAAAAAAACGAATTAAAAATATATGCATATAACTTAATTGGAATGCAGAGGACCTAAGGCTAAATTAATTAAAGTCATGTAATGGCAACAAAAACTAACATTTATTCTATATTTGGTATCTTTGCTGAGATCATAAGCTAAGTTAGAGTGTGACACCTCCATTAATGCTTTCCACTCGTGCAACACACATCCACACATATTAATAATAATATATAGTTTATTTTCCTTTTTTTTTTATCAACCACTCTTCGTTTCCATTAACTTATTTTAAGTCTTTCAATCTTTATATTAATTAAGTTAATAATCGTAAATCCGCGGAAAGGATTAGGTGTTAAAATCTTTTATGGTTAAATATAAGTTTTGCGATCAAGAAGTTAATTCGCCAGAAAGTTTTGAGAAAAGAAGAGTTTGCAGTAGAAACTATAAGTCTAAATGCTCTCAAAAGAAATAAATTGTGAAGTTTTGGCTAAAACGACTAGGTGTTTGGGTAGTCTTCGCGATAAGAACTAAGGGTTTCGCGATGAATAAGTCTGCGAGGAAACCTTGAAGTTTAAATTCGTGATAAGTGTTCTAAACGAGTAAAAGTTTGTTAGTTCGCAAGGAAGGTTTCTTGTAGTAAAAATATAACCACGCGATACGGTTACTTGCAAGAAGTTGTTAAGTCGTTGAAGTTCTTTGCGTTATGGAGTTAGGCGATAAGTAAGGTGTAATGAAGAAAATGTCATATCTGATTTAATAGGGGTTAACGTGTATGATTAAGAAGTTAAGCATGATTGAGCTATGAGTATTAAATTTACAGGTGTAAAGTTTTAAGCAAGAGCTAGCAAACTGAGAAGGATTTAAGCATGACTAAGATAGTTTAAGGACTCTAGAAGACTTGGTCATTAAGTAAGCAAAAAATATTTTATTAAAAAATATAGAGTTAAAATGCTGATGTTTTTCTTTGGCAGGAAGAAGAAAAATAAAGTGTTAAAAGTACGACGATTTGTTCGTGAGAAGGCTCCACGAGAAGAGAAGAAATATGAGGATTTTTATTAAAGTGCGGTGAGTGGTTTTCTTTTTAAAAGTTTTGTGGTTTCGCTTTACTATTTTGAAAGATTATTTTAAATAATAAAGTGTTTAAGAAAGAGATTTCTATGAAAAATTTATATGTGTTCAAGCATGATTTATAATGTTAAAATTTGATTTGATGATTACAATTTCAATGCTATGAAATAGTTTTCAAATCATTAGTTGATTTCGTGAGATGCTGCTAATGTTTATGTGCACATAAAGTAAGGCCACCATGGAGTGTACGGAGTACATGGTACGTTGAAAGGAGCGTACATAGCTTAGCGGCCTGAGCAAAAAGAAAAAACCCGTATGTTTTCGGATGTTGTTGATACAATAGTCAAACGCGAGGTAATGAGATCAAGCATAGAGAATGATTTGAGATCCTTGGCGAAAGAAATAACTATTAACTAATGTGTGTTTGTGAAAAATGGTTATGTTATAAATGTGTCTGTTAAGCATAAAGAAATGTTTATGCAAGATGAAATGATTTTATGTTATTCATGTGAAGTGATGTTTATGAAAGGTATTGTGAAAAGGATTTTATAAAACCTCACTAAGTCTTTTAGACTTACGTTTTAAAAATCTCATCTTCTAGTATCAGGTGTTTATGCCAAGTAAAGAATAAGGTTTAAGGATTTACGGCGAAATGACTCCAAACATTTTGGAAATTATTAAACATTGTTATTTGGTCAAAGTGTTGTGATTATGTATCAAACGTCTGTTAATAATAAAGTATACATTTTGCTAGATATTTATTATACTTGGTGTTTAGGTTGATCACCGTTGCGTTTTGAGTTTTGTTGATAGTATAAAAGGAGTTGAGAATAAGATTTTGCGATAAGAAAATTTCAAGGTTGTAACAAACTTGCATCTTATTCCTACTACTTCAGCATTATTGTCGCAGTACGGTTTGGGGTGTGACATAAATATAATAAAGAAAATTAGTTTTTCTTAATCAAATTAATCATTGGTTATTTGGTCAAAGAGATGTTGTTAATGAAAAGGAAATCACAGTAGTCTATGACTGGGAATGGCTCATGTTCTTGGAATAAAGGAATATGAAAGACTGATGTGTGATTTTTGTTTTATTGAAAAGAAGCAATAAAAGTCATGTTTATGAAATGCTTTCATATATTGTATGCCCAAAAAGGTTTTAAACAACTATCACTTACTAAGTTTTGAGTTTAGGTTTTAAGTTTTCTCTCCCCCATGTCACCAGTTTTTAAGGCTAAGTTGAGATTAGAAAGGCGAGCTACCAAACGTTAAAGTTATGCAAGGTGTTTAAGGCTTTATGTTATAGTTCACGTCTTTAAAGAAGCATGTCAAATGTATTTGGATTGCATATTATTAAGTTAATAAAATAGATTATTTATTAATATTTCCGGTGCGTTATATGATTTTCTTATTGCTTAGTAATTAAAGGAGCTAAATGGAACTATACGATGAAAACAAGATTCAAGGACTTAAGTAAGCGTTTTGACGTTTTCATCTTGAGGTGTCAAGGATGCTCAAGTTGCGCCGTAGTGCCATATAATGAGGTTAATACATGTACGGAGATCGAGTGTGACAATGAACATGCAATTTTGCATGGGATTTCATTATAAATATGAGCCTTCATTTACATGACGAGAACTTTTGGTTTTTAAATAAATCAAGGTTTCCAAACTTAAAACACCTAAAATAATTTCTCTCGAACCCTAAATTCCAATCTCATAAGAAAATCCACTTTTATTATTTTCCATCTCTCTCTTTACCTGTTACTTCATTCATCGAGTCTCAGAACCTGGCTCCTTCGTCAAGACTAGTTAAATGTTTTCTTCTACGTATTTATAACTCCCCTTCCTTGAGAGACTAGGAGAGAATCATGAGATTTTATTAATTTTAAAAATATTAAATTAATAAAAATTTCAATTCTACTAATTAATTAATTAATCAATTAAGATTTTTTTTTCAAAAATAGCAAATTTTAAAAAATATTTATAATCTATAACAAAAATTTTAAATTCTATAACTGATAGTCACTTATACACTACATTGATAGAATCCAGAATTTTGCTATAGTTTGTAAATATTTTAATTTATTTTGCTATTTTTAAAAACGTCTCTTATTAATATTTCATTTAAATCATATTTAATGAATATCTCTATCTTACAATTTTAAATTAATTTAATTAAACAAAACTATTAATTAATTCACTCAACTAATAGCTCAATTAAATTTTTTAAATTTAACTTAAATTAAATTAGCTAAATAACTTTTCACTATTCAAAATATGATGATGGGTAATCGTAGCGTCACTATGTCACTAAACATGATATTTTTTTTTGTAACTGTTGTAAATTAGCAAAAATCATTTTAGTTGAACTTAGTACTTAAGTACTACTTGATCAATCCATGAAAGATTGTAGTTATGAAACTGTGGAAAAGTAACCAACTGGCCCTCTTAAATAATGGTCATTTCTTTTGAAGAACCATTATTCTGGCTGAAAAAGTAGAAATTTATGGAAGTTAAAATTAGCTAAAAAAAAATCATACTAATTCTTTATTTTTCTCATATTATTTCATTGGAAACTGATTTTGTAGGTATAATTGAAACTGATTTTGTAGGTATAATTGATGTGTATCTTTTCAGTCTAGTTGATGAAAATGCTAAAAGTATAAAACCAGTGAGCTTTGAGAGGCATTGGAGAATACCTTTTCAGCCTGATCGATGAAAATGCTAAAAATATAAATTGATGTCTATCTATGCTTGTGGTTTATTAGTTTTTTTTCTTCACTATTAATTGAAAACATCATTTTGTTACATAACTTAGGTTCAGTTGAGAGGGCTTAATATCAAGCTGGTGGATGGATACTTGTCGAAAGGAGATTTAAAGGTATAGTTCTAAGGTTTTTTTCTCTCTTTTTCATTGATGAGGTTAATTCTCTGCTTTCAGATTATGTCTAGATGTTGTGTAACTAAAAGCTGAGATTTTCAAGCTACTTTTACCCACCATATGGTTCAAAACTAATTTTACTTCATGTTTTTTTATTGTTTATTTGTCATGAGATTACGGTGTTCTATTCTTCAATGTTGCTCCGTTTTGTAGATTTAATCATGCTCTAAGGTCAGTTACCAATATTATACAAACTTCACATATATGACTCTATTTTGTTGTTTGCTCTTCTTTTATAGACAAGATATCTTCATTTTCGAATGGGGTGGGGTCGGGATCTCCAGTCTTTTATATTTGTATTTAAGAGACGTAAAAGGTGCATTTGGTATCATTTGCATGTTTGTGAACTGATTACTGAGATATTGATGGTGCTGCATTTGAGTGCAGAATAGTGATGACACGTTTCTGTTTGGGTTTAAATCATGAGAATAGGACAATTTCTAGAAGACTAAAAAACTGTTCAATTGTTTTTCTCCCTTCTTTTGTTTACTGCTTTATATCATAGTAAAAATTCAATAGTATGAGAACCCTAAATTTTTTGGGAGATGTAAGAATTAGAGAGATATCCCGAAAAGAAAGAGAGTGATGCATCTATATGAGAATTGAGTGAAATGGAATTAGGAGAAGACAAATGTGAAGTGTAGGTGTCATTTAATGATGCACATTAAAGGAAACTTCCTCGTAAACTTCTCGTGCATTGCTTGCAACTTTGCCATGCATTTTTTCAAGAGCAGACCTTTGATTTAGTGCATCGTTTCATTTTTGAAGAGCAGGCTTTGGTTATTCTCCTATAATCTCACTATTGTTCTTTTCAATCTTACATCAATCAAAGTATTAACTTCTGATCTATTGGTTAAGGACATGTTTTGTGTGTCATTTTTACTATTTTTGATTAAGGGTTGAAATTCTAAAATGAGATTTTGTTTTCTTACTAGGTTGGAAATAATCCATTGGAGTAGTGAAGTCAACTTAGAGCAATTGATTGATATAACACATTTTGTATTGTTGGTAGCAAAATCTTGGTTCCAATGTACTAATTTTAAGCTTCTTGGTAGCTAAAGATGTCAATGTCTATTTTTTTTTTTTATGTAAATTACCTTTTAACAACAAAAAAATGGTTATTAGTCGAGAAGTGTGTTATTAGTCAATGGATGTATGAATATTACAAAGTGTATTATTACGTATATATATTAAAGTGTTGACTCTTTATTTTCATGTGTGCGATGTATTACAATATTGTTTCTTTAAATTGGTTAGTGTAATGGCAGAGCGATAAAAAGAATAGAAATTGAGGTATATACAATAGGAAAAAAATGTAGCAAATGAGGAATATATAATAGGGAAAAAATGTCATAATAAACGAATTCGTGACATATTGTAACTGTCGTCAATAGCGATATAATGACATTTGCTTTTATAAAAAACCGTCACAATTGGCACATCCTTGATAGGAAAAATATGTCATAATATACGAATTCGTAACATTTTTGTAACTGTCGTCAATATCGAAAAGATGACATTTATTTTTATAAAACTGTCATAATTGACATATCTTTAACAAATAAAAAATGTCATAATAAATGAATTCACGACATTTTGTAACTGTCATTAATATGCAAATGATGAAATTTATTTGTTGTCATAAAAGAAAATATAACAGATATAATTAATAACATTTATTTTCTGTCAAGAAAAAACTTATTGTGACAGTTTTTAGAAAAGGAAAACTTTCGACAACAGGCAATACTATAACTGTAAATAACTGTTATGAATTTTGTTTGCGGACAGAAAATGACTTATTTTCTACTGAAGACAAAATGCAGTTGCCTCTTGTAGTCAACAAAAAAACCTTCTAGTTGAAGAAGTCTGCAAAATTTGTGGGGTGGTCAGTACTATTCTTCTTTGCTAGACTTTTAAAGGCGTCTTCAGTCTCAATATAGACGTTGGTTATTTAGTTATTATTTGACGTCCGATTCTACTATGTTTTCTTTATTAGATTCTTTTTTCAGAAAAAGGAATTATATTTACACCTTCTCACTCTTTTCCATCCATCAGGAAAACTCTGAAATTGACAAATCAGTTATCTTGAATTGGATCCAGGTATTGCTTTCAGTCTCATCCTCTTTCGTCTATCATTAAATGACAACTACAACAAGAATCACCATGGTGCATTTAGTCTCCTTAATGCAAACGGAAGCCACGTTCTACTGTTTTGCGGGGACATATGTAATGATTTTCCTCATTTACCCATATCAACTATTGGAATTTATAAGCATTTTTTCTATTCTATTCATTCCAATTTTCAAGATAACTTCATGTGTCTGTCTCGCGAAAGGTATTTAGCAATTAGTAAAGTTGTGAAAGCAGACATATAGGGCGTATTTAACAATATATGAATTTATGAAAACGTTCTATTTAAAAGGTTGTTATTGGGTTGAGGAAGCCTTATCCTCTATGGTCGTTTTCAACCTGTTTCAATTTCACAAAGATTTAGTGTATGGGAAAGCATCGATTCTTTCTCATTGCATGGAGTTGATCGAACTAGTTCTTATCCTGGACTGCTTTATTAACTATTTCAAATTTTACAATTCAGAAACCTATACCTCTTGATTTAAATGTGGAAAGTCTATTACTTCAGGTGTGCGTACTTGATTACTACGTCCGTAAAGATCTTCAATGTTCTATCTCTTCAAAGATTGTGTTATTCATCTAGTTACAAAATTCTACTTAGATAGGTGTCGAACTCATTCCATTATTTTATGGATTGCGTTGTTTGTGCCTTGCCTTAATTTATTCATCTGAATGTAGGATGCTCAGAAAACGAATGGTGAGGAATTGATCATGTCTGTCACTCATTGTTCAGACGCAGCTCACAATTTCATATTATTGCAAAAATTGGCATCATTGTTGGGAGATTTTCCTGAGGTTAGTGTTTTTACAAATCTATTCAACTTTTTTTTCAAGGTGAATCAAAGTAAGGTACAATAGAATCTAGGAAATAAGCCCAAGGAGCAAAAACAGTGTTTTGTGAAGCATGAGACAATGGAAAGCTTAATAGAAAGGCCTTTTTTCAAGAGATTGTTTAAAGATATAGACATTCTAAGCAACGTCCTATTAGATGTTTCTATATTCATGATGGATAAAACGATGCTGAAAATGAAAAATGGCTTGAGATTCTGATACATGGGACTCATGTGTGTGCGCATTTGTAAATTAAAAGTTGAGATATAATGCGGTATTGTGTTGTGTGATGTAGTCGAAATAATCAGTTGCTAAGGCTTTATTGGGACTTGTTGATTTCATTGTCGATGCCTATGTATTTTGGATTTTTGTCAATTAACTTAGTTTGGAGAAACTTCATTTTAGCTTTGATTAGTTAGTTCTTTTTATGCGAATTTAGCTCCTTGATGATGCTCAACTTGTTAGTTTTGTTTGTGGATGCTTGGATTGTTTTCTTTTTTCTTTTTTTTTTCTTTTTTCTTTTTATCTTTTTTGGTTTTGATGAAGCCTTATAGAATGTTATTGAAATTTTTGGATTCTGTTTAGTGTTTTAGAAGAACCGATTAATTAATTGCACTTTGAAGAAAATGTTAAACAATTTGATCAAGATAAGATTGTTCTCCATATCGCAAAAATTGATCCAAACTTCACTATTATTGTAGGATGTTAACTTATGATGGAAGCTCTTTGAAGACTTCCATCTTCGTAAAATTACAACATGTCATTTATCTTGTTTGTTAATTTTCAATTTCTTTTCTTGGGGTTTGTAGGCTACTTTGGTTGATTATTTTCTAGTTGAACTCTTTGATCAAGACAGGTTTTTTTTAGGTTTGTAGAGGCTTTTTACTTCTCCGTGTAAATGAAGTAATAATTATGTTGGTTGTTATGTAAGGGGAGTCTTTAATTTGTTTGGTGTATTAAGGTGTTGTAATGTTTATAAGATTTGACCTTAAGCTTAGTTTTGTAGCTATATTTATAAGTTCTTAACATAGCAAATAACTTTCTTATCTTAAAGTTTTGAGGAGACAAAAGAACATGCCAAAAAACGGGAGAGGTATGTTATTTTTATTAGCTACTTAAGACTTTGAGGTTGATGCTTTCCTCTTTCTGAAACACACATCAAATTAGCAGTTGCATTAGTTTAAGGCTCCTGTTTCTACTGAACTTAGAAGTGCTACATCAGTTATTGCAGATCAAGATCAGGATCAGCAGAAAACATTGAAATTTGTACTTTTTCTTATTCATGGTAGTTCTAGTTCATTTTCCTATTCATGGTAGCTTAGTTTTATTTGCAGCAACCATTTGAAAGCCTTATATCAATTTTCATATTCTATGGTCATATATATTCTTTCACGGTTATTGTTAAGAGATGCTCCCTCCCAATGTCATGACAGTCGCATGGGTCTCTTTACAAGCAATTTTTTCCTAATATGATGAATCCCTGTTAGGCACAATTTAACTGACGAAGAACTTGGTGTTGATGAGTTGAATGCAACATTAGGAATTGAGGATGATGAACATCTTGGTACTGAAAATGAAACCCCAAAGCAGATATATAGACCACGAGGACCAACTATTATGTTCGATGTAACTCGCATTAGAAGTTTGGGAGAGAAGAAGGTGGTTCTGTGAAACTTTACATTGGTGGCCTGTATGACGTAAGTCAATTTCATTTGTTTAGATCTAAATATATGTATCTCGTTTACGAGTTTATAATATTTTGTAGGTACTAGTATTCTACCTTGACTCACTAAGGACAACATCGAAGTCAACTACAAGATATATAACCAACACGTAAGTTAATCTTCTATATCATTTAGTGAAGATTCTTATATGCATTTACAATATTTAAAAATTTGTTCAATCTTATCTTGTCAAAACAGAGCAATAGGGATGTTTCAGTCACAAAAAAACATTAAAAAAAGCATAAAACAAACTTTATGGTGAATAATAAAGGTAAGTACAAACATTTAAAGTCATTATATTTTGTAGACTATTAGCAATTATGATTATTTCGTTATTCACGTTTGTTGATTTTATATAGTGTCCTCTACAAGTCGGGAGTACTGAGTGTAGATACTACGTCATGAAGTATATGAGAGAAATTGTGACTACGGGAAGCATTATCATATCCGATGCAGTATGTTATTATGTCAAATAATTTCTTGTGTGTTAATTAGTTTATTTGTATAGTGAGTTAATTCATTTAATTTATTTTGCATGTTTATAGATTGATACACGAAGATCATACTCACAGGCAGAACTAGACGAGATGCAAGTTGAGTTAGCTGACTTTCTGGGTTCGTACATATGATTGTGCCCAATAATTTGTGATTCTGAAGTAGGAAATTTTTTATTGTGGCGATGCTTAGGAAATTTATTATAGCTATCCTCTTTTGTGACTTTCTAAGTTGAGTTAGATTCATGACAATCTAATGGAATATTCATATCTATGTAAAATCATGAAATATTCATATCTATGTAAAGTCTTTGAATTGATTGTATATGATATATGGAGAATGGTATATATTTATATATGTTCGAGTTTTGAAACTATATTCGATGAATACCGTTGATCATATATATATAATATTTATGAAATTGTTGTTGGACAATTGTACAGGACTATTAGATCAGCACAATACACGAACAAAAATATAATTCAATTACATTTTTTTAAAAAAAAATTGAAACATGCTTGATGGTTTTAAAATGTCATAAACAATTGCATTCTTGACGGTTTTAAAATGTCATAAACAAATACATTCTTGACCATTTTAAAACGTCATGAATATGTATATTCTTGACGGTTTTAAAATGTCATAAATAAGGGCATTCTTGACGGGTTTAAAATGTCATAAACAAGTCCCTGCTTGACGGTTTTAAAATGTCATGAAAATGAGTATAAACGTCAACGTTCTCCATTCTTGACGTTTTATCAACCGTCAAGAACTTTGACTTTCTTGACACTGGCTTCAACGACGTTTTTAAAACCGTCAAGAATAGGGTTTTTTGACAGTTTAAAACCGTCAAAAGAGCCTGTTTTTGTAGTAGTGTGAGGGCACTACCGGAGGCTACGTGTTTGGTATGTCATCCTCCCTCTTTCATAATACGACAATATGTTGACTTGATTTCTTATTTTATTGAGTTTTCTAGTTTTTTTGAATAAGGGATCAGTTTTTAGTTTTGGATATTGTGTAATATTTCCTTATCTGAGTTTACTTTTACTTTATTTTCGGTAAATTTCTCATTTTAGTTGTTTTCTAATGGAGATAGCAAATGGGTTGTGTTTGTTTGTTTACTTTGAGTCCTCTTTGTATCTAACTTTTCAGATTTCGTTTCGTCTTAGAAAGAGGGGAAAAATATGAGGAACAACAAAATGGCTGCTGGAGGGTCTAGTTCTGGGCAGCCACAATTCAGTTTCTGTTGGAGGATTTTACATGTTTTGATTGTGTGTGAAATTTGATTGTTTATTCAATGGATTATATGCTTCGTTTTTATAGGTGTGTTATATTGGACGATTGTTGCTTATTATGGTTAACTACATGTTAAATTCCAACAAATCAAACAAAAAAATAGTTGGTGAAAGTGTAGTGAATCAGAGAAGTAGAGAGGGATGTTTGTAAGGAAGATGAGTTAGAAGAGATTGAATGTAGGTAGAGAGGGAATTACATGTGAAAATTAGTAATGGAGTGAGAAGAAGAGAAGTGAGATGTTGATATATGGAAACATAACTAGTTGACTATGTCTAACCGTGAGTTTGTTTACTGTCTCAAGGATATATTGGTTGCATTCGGCAAGAAGTTGAGAGAATTGCAGATTCCAGAATGGCGAGAATATGTCTAATTAAGCTCAACTAACTATATTCACGAATTTTAATAATTGTTAATTACATATGTATCTCAACTTCATGCGGTGCATGCTTTGATTTACTCTGAGATTGGGTTGATTTGATTTTGATTGCAGTTTTGTTAGAATTAAGCAGAAGCACTTTCACTACAGACTTACATGCCCTTCTAACTACTAAGTATATTTTGATAAATTTTTCTGAAGACTCAACTTATAGTTGATTTTACCACTCATTAACTCAGTACTGATGGTCTTGTGCATTTAAAACTTGTGTGCTCATGTAACTGACGCAATTTACAAGCTACACGTTTCGATGAAAAAAATCTCAAAATTGTTTTTGTCCGCGACTCAAATTAAGACCGTCAACCTTTTCTGCCTTTTTTGATATCCTTTATCGTACATACATACATGCGTGCATGCCATCTATGTACTTTATCAATGTTTAGTTTATGACTGCTAGAATGGGTTAGAATCATCTTGTGCAGTGAAAATTCTCTATTTTTGCACATATTACCCAGATCATCATATGAATAAAAGTGCAAATACATATTCATTATTCTTATGATAGGCACTAAATCAATTATCAGTTAATCAAGAAGAAAGTTAATAGATATACTCAGCAAATAGAGATTGGAACACATAAAATGACTATTATGTTCTCAGGGACTTCTCATGATTATTAGATATTCAGGTAAAAATGTAAATGCATAAACGATGGTATTGGCAGTGCCTTTACGTCTAGGACTTCACTTCTCAAGATTATTAGATATTCAGGTAAAAATGTAAATGCATAAACGATGGTATTGGCAGTGCTTTTACGTCTA
Source organism: Cucumis sativus (assembly GCF_000004075.3). Lineage (NCBI taxonomy): Eukaryota > Viridiplantae > Streptophyta > Magnoliopsida > Cucurbitales > Cucurbitaceae > Cucumis > Cucumis sativus. Next base: position 7,384,356 of record NC_026658.2, read on the forward strand.
GGACTTTTATTAGACCACCAACTGCAATACAATATAGCAGAAGAAAGACAAATGGAATGGCAGTGCACACCTGATGGAAGTGGAGGAAGTGGAAACCCACCTTAGTGGAGACCACAGTATGGGAGGTGTGGTTAATCAGTTTCTGAAGTGGAAGGGCTGTATTTTCTGGATAGCATAATTACAGAAGTTGTTTTGTTACTTTAATCTTAGAAAGTGTTTTCCATTATCGTAAATTACTTTTCATGTTTGAATGTTTTATTTTGAACTTGGTTATTGTCTGTAATAGTACTTGTTTGTTATGTGTTTTCAAGACTGGTTTGAGTATTGTATTTTGTAATAGTTTGGTTGCTTAATGAACAAATAAGAACCATTTTCTATCATATTTTCATCTCTAAAGGAACAAAAATGTGAAAAGGAGTACGGTCAGCATCACAAATTTACTATAGCCAACGACACACATAAATATACATTCTGCCAATACAACTTTTACTAATAGGTCAAAGATGGAACGAAATGTTTTTCAGTTTGTGTTATATATTAAGTTATTGGCTAAATATTATTTGCATTTTTCAGTAAATACGTTTCAAATTTCTTGCTTTTCATCTTCTTTTCAATGCACTTGTAGATATCTATACACACTTATTGACGAAGCTAAAACTTTGAATCTATACAATTTATTGGACGCTGGGTCTATCAGTTATTCTAGTTACAAAGAATCACATGCTCAATGGTTGAATGCCCAATAACTTGCCACAGATTATAATCAACTCGTACTCATTCCTTACAATTTTGGGTACGTGGATAACCTAAAATAAAGGATTCAAATCTTGATTGCACTAATTTAATATGTAGTCCTATTGTTCCACACGTATATTTAGGAATCGCTATACTTTGATTGTAATAAATCACATGGAGGGTGCTACCTTTTGGATAGACCCTTTGAAAAATCGTATTGACCAAGACATATCCAAAGTAGTTGAAATGTATGTGATACCTTACTTATATAGTTATTTTCTTTTTTCTATATGTCACTACTTTAGGTAATATATATTTCAAAGTATTCTTACAACTCTAGTTTCTTAAAGTTAGTGGATTTGATTAGTTTGTGTGTGTTGAAATGCTATGACTATCCTGTAGTTATGGTAGTCATTTTCTTAATTTTATTTTATGTGTACTTTAATGATAATTTATTCCTAATTGTGTTTTGGTAAGGATTTGGTTAACTTATTGTCTCTCTCTCTTGATTAACTTTGTATGGTAACTTTTATACTTATTAGCTCTTGAAGTGTTGCTTTTGACTTAGACATGTCCCCTCCTCCCCTCCCTGCCTCCAGATTGTGGTTTCTACTGTAGTTTAAAACTCTCAATGCAAATTTTTATTATTTTTTTTGTCATTTTTTATATGCTGTTGTAGTTCAAAACTCTCTATTCTAGTTTAAAAGTGATTTTGACAAGAAAGTGAGTTTCAACAATACCATCTTGTCAAGTTCTATGTTTCATTCATTGTCGATGTCAAAATCTTTTTGTAATTATTCTTAATGTCATAATTTGTTTGTTTGGAGTCTCTTTCTTTGATGGGATTCCTTTTCATGGGCTTGACCTTTTGGATGCTCTTTCTTTAGCGTTGCTTCATTGTATTCTTCACCCCATGTAAAAGAAATACAAATTAGAAGAGGCTTCAAAATGCACTAGATTGTTCATGTGATCATGTCTTTGAATGTTTTTGGCTTATTAGTTTACATATTGTTGGAAATTCCACTTACGGTTTCTTGGGTTATTTGTGTTTGCTACATAGCCAGAATGCTCATTTTTCAATTCTTAAACAACTTCATTCAAGCTATGAAGTCATATTGAAGCAACTTATTGATCTATAGAACATTTTGTAGAGTTGGTAGCAAAATTTTTGTTGCAATGTACTTATTTTACACTTATTGTAACCAAAAGATGTTTGTTTATTTTATCACTGTTAACCATTTACCAACAACTGTACAAATATTGCAAAGTGTATAATAATGTGTATATATTAAAGTGTTGACTGTTTGTTTCCATATGGGTGTGTTGTAGAGTACTTTGTGATTGAATTGATTTGTGTAATGTCAGGGCAGCAAGAAAAATAGGAATTGTCTAGAAAAATAGACCAATAAAAATATGTACTAATAGAGGAGTATATGTCATTTTATCTTTTCTAAAACTATCAACGTAAATGTATTCTTGCTAGCCAATTATAGTCATGCTAGGTGTTTTCTTGATATTTAATAGTCATGATTGATATATTCTTGACAGGAAAAAAATGTCAAAATATAAGATTTTGTGACAATTTATAACTGTTGTCAATATGCAAATAATGACAGATAATTACTCTAATATGTGTGAACTGATGACAGTTAGTTATTGTCATAAAATATAAAATAATGACATTTATTATTTGTCAATAATATTGGATATGTGACATTTATTTTCTGTTATGAAAACACTTACTGTGACAGTTTTTGTGAACTGTTGTGATAGACTTTCCATGTTGCATCAATTACTGAAAAAAACTGTAATTTTTTTTAACATGACAAATTTTAACTGTCGTCGTAGGTCACTTTTCTTGCAGTGAAATCTCATAAAGACTAGAGTTTCAGTCCAAGTGGGAGTTTGTTGGGTTTTATGTCCTAAAACTCGTAGATAGTAAATATAATCTAGTGAGCATTATTAATAAAATGTTATTATTATAATTTCATGAAGTGTTATTGATTATATTATTAGTTTTGTCTTAATAACCTAAATTCAATAAACTAACTAGTTCATTTAGTTTGAGCTTAATGGTTTCGCATGTGTATACAACAACTGTAATACGTCACTAAGTAGGTTCATTACACGCAATGTGCTCACCATATCTTTCTGCATTGCATGCTTAATTCTAGGCGATAAGGTACGGGCCATGATCATAACATGCGAAATGCTCACTATGTACCTCTTCATTGCACAAGACATAAGTCCTCGTTGAGTACAAGTTTTTCTATTGCTTGTCCTAGTACAAGCGAAACGGTAGGTTTACCTGGGCGTGATCTAGGGTCAAACACAAGGAATTGTTTCAAGACATTAGTTTCTAGAGAATCACTCATCAATTAGGCGAATTGAAAAAATTAAACAATAACAAATGTAGGAATTGCTAACGGCACAACGAGAGTCTGTAAAGCAAGGTTAAGAAAAAGGTATGGTAATGCAAACTAACTTGTATTAAGAGAATGAAAGCAGAAATGCCCATGTATTATCACGCGAATAAGTAAGGGGGTAACCTTAATATGATTTAACTCAATAACACTTACTTATGATTAAGACATGCTTCTCTTGATGTCGTTATATACCACAAATGGTTGTTTTTCGGCAATCCATATGACCAAATATGTCTTGGCGATTGATATGTATAAGGGACTACTTATGAACCATATAGTATTTCACGATTAAGGACTGTTACCTCTCGGTACTCGCTGTCCACACTTGTTCTCCTTTTGGATACAAATGTTAGAAATGATCTCGCAAAGAGATGAGATCCCCATTTGCAAGGATTAATTAGCTACTTTTCCTTTCGGATAGTTCGCAACTTACGCTAGTCAAGCGAGGACAATAGCACAATTAACGCGATAAGATTTATAAGCAACCCTTCTTATCAATACTTATCATGTATCTAAGTTAAGAATAACACGTTGACTGGTGGAAAGTATAAGCATGATGGATTGAAAAGTTATACGTGTATAAAAATACAAAGAATGTAAGTCGTAGGCCATTATACAATATGTGCAATGTAAAATATAAAGAATACAAATAAATGGGAGACAAGGAAATGAATCAATGTTACAAATTAGGGAACCGAATGGAATAGCCTTCTTGTCAACACCCAGCTACAAGCTATCTTACTTGGCTCATGCAGGCCTCCTTTTCTTGATGAAAATGAAGTGCATGCTTGTATAGGTCGCTTTTGAGCGAGAAACTTCTATTTCTCTGAGCGTGTACTCTGGCCCTATGAAGTCACATTACTCCAACTACCATCCTTGTCTTCTATTGAGCTTTTCTCGCATGATGACATGGTTCCTCGCCTGAGGTTGTTAATCAATAGGTAGGTTCCCTCATGTAGCCTTTGCCCAAGAAGTCCTTTGTGATTTGCTCCTTTCATCTTGTCCACTTATCTTTGATCATCTTCTTATGCGTTTTGGTCTCATTATTCTAATAAAAGAAGGTATAATAACAGCAATACACGTTATCACACCCTCAAAATTTAGAATAATGTTTGTCCTCAAGCATCAGTCTATATCATGCTTGTCCTTAAGCAACATTCCTCTTCGACGACTCACCTTCCTATTTTACGTTTCTACATTTCTCAAAATGCGGGCAAATTTTATTCTTTATTCAAGGTTGACTCTCGTTGTGTACTTCTTGCTATGAAAGTATTTCTAAGTTCAGAATGTAGCAAGATTAATACTCAAAATACCCTTACTCATTCCCTACAGTAAATCTTATTTTCAACCTTATAAATAACTAATTTTTAAAAAAAAAATTCAAATCCTTTTATTTGGAGAAAGAATGTTTTTTTTTATATTATATTTACATTAGATTTGGCGTTGAGTAGAAATCATAGGCACTCTATGAGTCTGTTTCTATCTTTAACTGTAACTCTTATCGCCACTTATTACTTAACTCTTTAAGATTTTATGACCATGTTCTAAATATTGATATATCACTAATAGATCATACGAATTCATGAACGATACAAGTCTATCAGCGATAGTTTTGTTATATTTGTAATTTTTTTTAAAATGTTGTTATATCTTTAATTATTCTTTCTAGAATGACCATCAATCACAACTACTCTAAAAATAAAAAGAAAGAAAAGAAAAAAAAAGAAAAAGAAATTATTGCATGCATGATTCCTATATAGAAATATAAAAGAACAAAAACAAAAATAATGGTCTATTTTAAAATGTGAAAATAATTCACAATCGAGTTGAAAAATAAAGAAAATATATATATTGAGTGAGGAATGGGATTCACATTCTCATCCACAAAAGCCATCTATCAATGGGCCCTTCCTTCCTTATCCACATCCTTCTTGCCCCAACACAATTATATCTTTTATTTAAATCAATAGATACTATTATTTTCAACTTCTTTTCCATTCTTTCACAAATTAGCTATGCCTCTCAATTGGGTTTCTAATTTCATTACTACTCTAAATAAAAGGGGAAAAAAAATATTACAACTATCTTTCATCTACCAAGTTACTCACCTTCCTTCTTTCTACCTTCAATGTTTCTAATGCCTTTAGGTGTTGGCTACAAATAACAACTAACTCATTGCCTCCCCCTTCCACCACATCAACAACCATCTCCCTCACTCAACTCCACAAATATAGACCTCTACTGATCAACTTTCACAAACCCTTCCAATCACTACCCTTCATTGTTAAACTCCAATGGTCACTTTAAAAAAAAAAAACCAACCTTATCGATCATATCTAACCACTAACTCTAAAGCCTAACTAGATCGATCATATTCTAAAACAAAAAAGCTCAACCGTTAGAGTTTTAAAATTTGAGATTCATTTTTTCCTCAAACAAATATATATATGCATTTCTTTGAACACATGCATTCACAATCATGGACATAATATTAGTTAAAAAAATTCCATGTAAGATTTACAAATAGTGATACATACAAATGTTTTATAACAAACTAATTGTGATGATAAACATAACCTACAATTTAATATAATATAAGATACTATATACAAAAATATTGACCTACCTATCTTTTGAAGTAAATATTCCAAGCATACGTAATATATTATAATGAAACAAAAATATTTGTTGAAATTGAAATGATCTCGAATTTTGAAAAAATAGTTATGTAATTGAATGTTTGAACAAATGTTAAACAAATAAAAACATTATGCAAAAATCAAACTTGTTTAGATTACGAACAAACAATCGGAATCAAATACAAACTTTCTAATTCAACTCAACTCTCCACAAATAATCATTATCAACTCAGATGAAAATGAGATTAAAAAATCTGGAAGTGAAAAAGATATTTATGTATTAAAAAAAGAAGAAAGAAGGATAATTGTAGTGTATATGAGAGGAGTTGAATGCTATAGCTCATCATCTAAAGATAGAATGTAGTGATGTAATGTAAATAGCAACTTTTTTCATTTTGGAGAAGAGAGAAAGAGAAGGACAGCAGCAACTGAAAGAGGCGTTATTAATGCAAAACCAAAGGCAAAGAGGATGCAATCAGAATGATCCATCATCACCTACCCATGACCCCATTACTTTCATACACACACACACGCACCCTGTGGAATTTTTTTTCAAAGTTTCAAGTTCCAACTTCTTCAGTCACTGAAAAATCAGCATCAAGGAAGAAAGCCGACAATTCAACAATATAATTCCAATCATCCCATGTGGGTTTCTCCCATTTCCCCCTCCTCTATCTCTCTTTCTTCTTCTTCTTCTTCTTCATATTCTCTCCCATTTACCCCCTTTCTTTTCCACTCTCAATTTCCCCATTTTTGTCCATCATGTGGGAATCTGAGAATGATTCTATTGCTGTTGCTCGACATTACGCCAATGGCGTTCCCCCTTCCGCTAAACACGCACTCAAAACTGACGGTTTCGAACTCAGAGGAAACTCATGGTACCCTTTGGCCTTTTCTTTTAACTCTGCAATTTTTGGCTCCTTTTTAAACTAACCCTTTTCTTCTTTTCTCATGTTTTTTTTTTTTTTTTTTTTTTTTTTTTTGTGAATTTGTTGATTTGGTTTCATTGTGTTGCACTGATGTCTGTCATTGTACTCCTCCTCCTTTTTGTGTTGTTATTGTAGGTATGTTGCTACTGATATCCCAAGTGACCTTTTAGTACAAGTTGAGGGTGTCAATTTCCATTTGCATAAGGTGTTGTATAATCTCCTCTGTTTGGATAGATCATAGATGGATGAACTTGAACTTTGAACTTGGGGTTTTTTCTTTTTTCTTTTTTTTTTTTTTGGTTTGTGTTTTGCTTTCCTTAATGGGGTTGTTTCGTTTTTGGCTGTTTATGAACTGTGAAGTATCCTCTTCTTTCTAGAAGTGGGAAGATGAACAGATGCATATACGAATCCAGAGACCCAGATTTGAATAAGGTTGTTTTGGATGATCTTCCTGGTGGGGCTGAGGCTTTTGAACTTGCAGCCAAATTTTGTTACGGAATAGCTGTTGATTTGACTGCAGCCAATATTTCTGGCCTTAGGTGTGCTGCTGAGTATCTTGAAATGACAGAAGATTTGGAAGAAGGTAATTTGATTTTCAAAACTGAGGCATTTCTTAGCTACGTGGTACTTTCTTCATGGAGGGACTCCATAGTTGTGTTGAAAAGCTGTGAGAAGCTCTCGCCGTGGGCTGAGAACCTACAAATTGTTCGACGATGCAGCGAGTCTATTGCTTGGAAAGCTTGTGCTAATCCTAAAGGAATTAGATGGGCATACACTGGCAAACCCCCAAAAGTTTCTAGTCCCAAATGGAATGATTTGAAGGATTCAAGTCCTAGTAGGAATCAGCTCGTTCCACCTGATTGGTGGTTTGAGGATGTCTCAATCCTCAGGATTGATCACTTTGTTAGAGTAATCACAGCAATCAAAGTAAAGGGTATGAGGTTTGAATTGATTGGATCGTCGATTATGCATTATTCATCAAAATGGCTTCCTGGTTTGGTAACCGATACAACAAATGCCGGTGATGAAGGAAGTACCAGCACTACGAGTAACACAAGCAGTGGCAGCAACAGTTGGAAAGGTGGGCTTCATATGATTGTGGCTGGCAACAAGGAAGATCACTCGGCCATTCAGGCGAAAGATCAACGAATGATCATTGAGAGCTTGATCAGCATCATTCCTCCACAGAAAGATTGTGTCTCATGTAGCTTCCTTCTAAAATTGTTGAGAATGGCAAATATGTTGAAAGTTGCACCGGCATTGGTCACTGAATTGGAGAAAAGAGTTGGAATGCAGTTTGAACAAGCCACACTTGTGGATCTTTTGATCCCATCTTACAGCAAGAGTGATACAATGTATGATGTCGATCTTATTCAGAGGCTGCTTGAGCATTTCCTAGTCCAGGAACAGACTGAGATTTCGAGTCCAAGCCGACAATCATTTTCTGATAAACACATGTATGATGGATCTCAAAGAGGGACTGTTCCAAATGCCAAGATGAGGGTGGCAAGGCTTGTTGATAGCTATCTAACAGAGGTAGCCAGAGACAGAAACCTTTCCTTGACAAAATTTCAAGTACTGGCTGAAGCTCTGCCAGAATCTGCTCGAACATGTGACGATGGGCTTTACCGAGCTATCGATTCCTATCTTAAGGTAAATATCTTACAAACTTGTATTGTTTTTCCACTAAGGCTGTTTTAATTACGTGAACATGTCTGTTAAATCTGCCTTCAAGATCAGAGAGTTTCCAAACATGATGTGTTCTCTAAGTGAACTGGTAATGACAGGCGCACCCTACGCTCACAGAGCACGAGAGGAAGCGACTATGCCGAGTAATGGACTGCCAGAAGCTCTCCATTGATGCATGTATGCACGCAGCACAAAACGAAAGGCTCCCGTTACGAGTGGTGGTCCAAGTCCTGTTCTCGGAGCAAGTAAAGATAAGCAATGCAATTGCCAATTCGTCACTAAAAGAAGCAAACGATTCGCAATTCCAACCACTCGTAACAAACCGTAAGACATTGCTGGAAGCCACACCACAATCATTCCAAGAAGGATGGGCAACTGCCAAGAAAGACATTAACACACTGAAATTTGAGCTTGAGAGTATGAAGACCAAGTATCTTGAACTTCAAACTGAAATGGAGAGCTTGCAAAGACAATGTGAGAAGGTTACAAAGCAAAAGCAAAGCTCTGCCTGGAGTAGTGGGTGGAAAAAACTGAGCAAATTGACTAAAATTTCAACTTTGGAAACCCCAGAAAATGAATTCCAACATCCAGGCATTGCAGAACAGACTAAGAAAGTACACAGAAGATGGAGGAATTCAATATCATAGGATGCAAATGGCATATCACTTTCATATTTCAACATTTGGGTTCTGTCTTCCTTTTTTCTTTTTTCCTTATCTTTTTTCTTTTCCTTTCTCTCTTTTCCTTTTCCATTGGGTCAGAGAAGAACACAACATTTTACTTTCTTTTTCCCAGCAATCAAAATCACTTTATGCTGGTTGGAATAGACTTTGATATAATTCATGTTTCCCAAATTTGTAAGTGTTTTCTTTTCATTTCTAATGAGTTTTGTGCCACTGTTTCAAATAATTTCTCAGGTAACTTTTGTAGACTTTTCGAGTTTTTATTCTGTTACACTACCTCTCCTATAAATTTTTGGGATGATGAAATGATTTGCATATTTCTAAGTACAGAAGTACAACAATAGTGTCAAATTTTAAAAACAAAAACAAACTTTTAAAAATTAATTTCTTCTTTCATTTTCAAATTTTTGTTTGGTTGTTTAAACTATCGGTAATATGTAGATAAAAAAGAAAAAAAAGAAAGTTGAAATTAGAAGTATGGTTGTATGGTTTATAGACTTAGTTTTAGAAAACAAAATGGTAAAAGTAAATATGATACATATTGATATGATTGTTTGATTATAAAATAATTTTTTTTTTTAAAAAAAAACAAAGCAAATTAGATGGAACTGACTTTTTTTATATTATATTATGATTGATTTATAGGTTTGTTTAGCGTAGAAAGAGTAATATTATTATAAAAGCAAAAGAAAATAATTGGAGGTGGTGAAGTATAATGGGAACAATAAAAACAAAAGATATAAATAATGGAGAAATGTTAAAAATGAAAATGATTAAGAATGAGTCGAAAAAAAGAGGATGAATTTGAGTAAGGAATGGGAAGCACATTGTCGTCCACAAAGGCCATCTATCAGAGGGTCCCTCTTTCCTTATCAACTTCTTTGTTGCCCCAACACAATTAATACATATAATACATATAATACATATAATATTTACTTTATTTCAACATCATTATCATTCTTCACAAAATAGATATGGTTTTGGGTATCCATCAATTGGGTTTTTAATATCAGTTTTAGTCTAAACAGAAACCAAAAGAATATCTCCTTTCATATAAGATAAGGTATACCAAAAATATTCTATTGTGTTTATTACATGATTTGAAATAGAATGATATATATATATAGTTAGGATCACATAGAATGTCCTCACATAATTTAATTAATCAACTCTTCTTTTTGTTATAATTATAAGATTATTATTATTATTATTATAATTTAATGATTTTTTTATTATTTTTTATTAAACTCTGTTGAGTGAAAAATGTTAGTTCATTTTCAAAACATTTAGAAAACACCCAATCACACCTTTTTTTTTTCATATTACGAATATGATGAGTAATTAGTGATATCAGACGACTATTAGAAGACTATTAGAGGGTTATCGATTTTTAAATTTGTTACTTTTGCAATTTAGAAAATGTAATGACATAAAAGGTGTGTTTGAATTGATTTTTGGAGTGTTTAATTTTTAAAATAATTCATTTTAAGATAAATTGAGGTGTCTTGACATTTGTTTAAAATAAATTTTGGAAAAATGAGATTATGAAATAAATCATTTTAGAGAAAATGCATACAACCAAATTTTAGAATAAATGTTTATTCGGTGTTTAATGAGAAATTTCTTCTAAATATGTATTTTTCTCTGCCTATTTATTTTATTTCTTTTTACTATCTATTTTTCACTCTTTTTTCTTAAATACTTTCAATAATTTTTCAACGTGTTCATATATATTTAAATATAGAAATTTGCAAATGTTTCTCTTTAAGCTAAATCTACTTCGTCTTCACATCTATGAAAAAAATTATGAGGACGTCAATGAAGAACATGATTGTTCGTGACATGAAAATGAATTAAGAACGTTATTTATCTTATTTATATTTTGTTGTTGGAAATCAATTAATTTTTTTTATATAGGTTATGTATTACATTTCAAGATATTTGTGCTTTTAAAAATTAATTATCCAAAATAATAATAACGAAATTAATATTTAGTTTCAAGAATTTAAAATTTTAATAATTTCAAGATAACGTGCAATTACTTTTAAAAAATATTTTAGAAAAAAGATTTAAAATGGGTGTATTTCGTTATGAAATTAATTTATAATATTTAATAGTCTTTTATAGTAGTTTAACCTACGTATAAAACACTATTAGTATATGACAAACAAAATACATTTTTGCACGTAAACGTTTATAAATAGGTCAAACCAAACATGTAAGTGTTTAGATTTTAAATTCATTTTACAAAAAAAGACTTTTTAAAAAGTGTATTCTTACGAAAACATTTTTTTTTAAAAGGCAATCCAAACGGACCCGAATTCTACTACCATAATTTTTTTTACTATTTTTTTTTATTATAAATATCCCTTTAAACAAACTCAATATGTTAAAACATCTCTATTTTCTAAGTTTCTTGTTCAAATCAATTTTGTATTTTTTTTAATTTTTATTTCGATTTTATATCTTAAATAACATCCATGTTTGATGGAAATATCATGATTTTAATTTTATTGAAATATGGATATTGATAGAAAATTTTACAAAACTTTAAGAAAATTAATGAAAATGGTTATAACTAGTTAATAAAACTTTAGTTATAGTTTAACTTTAGACTAGAATTAATCATTTTTATGGTATAAGATAACATTTAAAACTATATTTGTAACTATTTTTCTTAAACGTTGGATGGAATAGCTGAAAATTAAAAAGAAATGAAAAAAGTAAATACATAATCGTACATAAAATGTAAATATATATAGGTTTTGTTTGTGGGTTTTTTCAAACTCGATTTCCTTTCTAAATGAAAGTTTCTTGAAATTTTTTGAAATAATATTTTCAAAATGGAAATTGAAATTTTACGTTGCTTAAATTTAAAAGTTACTAAAATCTCGAAATTTCAAGAAATAAATTATAATAGTAAAAAATAAAATATTCAAAAGTGATCGTTGAATTGAGTTTAAGAAGCTAATAGAAAACATAATAAGTGGATTTAAGAAAAATCCATAAACCAATAATTGAAAGGAGAGAAAGGAGAGTCCCACTCCACATACTCCACATGAAGGATAAAGTTTTATATATATATATATGCTTTCAAAGTGATGTGTCTTAGCTAAAGGAATAACATAGCTTCAATCATTTTCCATCAACTTGAAGACATATAACTTACAAATTTATTAATAAAATTGACTCATATATAAAATTTAGTATATGTAAGATATAAAAGTTGAGAAATTATGACATCATGGGTTGGTTGGTTCATAAATAAAACAATATAAAAGGGAGACAAAGAGACATTGAATCCAACCCTAAAACAGTCTTCAAACACCAAAATCTCTCTTTACTTTTGGCCAACCAAAATTCAGTGAGATAAAAAGAAAAGATGTGTTATATCAATCAGCCTTATGAAAAAGAAAACACACCCTTTTTTCTAAGATATATATGAAAACTAAAATCAAATATTGCATTCATTCAGGTGGTTAAATAAAAAGTAGATAATATAATTACCAATATTAAATTTGTCTTCATTTATTTAACTTAAATATGTAATTTAAATATGTAGATATTTTCATGTTGTTGTGTCGTTAAACCAAACTTTTCATATCAAACTTTTAAACTTGAGGTTGATGGTAAATATTTGATTTGGGTTAAGTTATATGAGTACATAAATATCAATTTACATATATCTTTCTCATGTGTATATTAGATTAATCTAATAGCAGGGATTAGCAAGGGAAAACCAAAGAGAAAAAATTTGCTTAAAAACTCGCTATTGATGTATAACTTTTTCATGTGCACGAGACTAATCTATATATTAGTGCTGTCATTTTGCCTACGTGAGAAGAGGAAGAAGAGAAGCATTTTCGATTTAAGTATTTGAGTATTGTGAGTGTTTTTTTTTTAATGTTAATATTAAAAGTTTTCCTTAGTAGTTCTATGATGTTTGAGGTAATGATTTCAATTCAAATGATTTCTAAAAGAGACTTCTATGAAAAGCTTATGCGTATTTCAAAGTATGTCTATTGAGTTTTCAAAAGTTTATTAATAATATTGTTCAAACCATTAGTTACGTCATTTAATGAGATAACTGTTATGTGCACATAAGGAGTAAAAAACCATTGTGGGTGAAAAGGGGCTACATGGTGAATTGATGCAGGACAATAATGTATAAAAGATGTGCATTGCGTCTTGACTTGAACAACAATGATGAATCTGTATATTCTCGAATGCTATATTAACAGTAGTCTAAACACGAAATAATTAATGAAACTAAGCGTAGAGAATAATTTGGGATCCTCGGCTAAATGAATGTTTGGTAACTAATGATATGTTTATATGAACTAATATATTTCTATTTTATGCGAATGAGAAAAAGAATTTCTTAAAACCTCACTGATTAGTCTATTAGACTTGTTTAAATCTCATCTTCCAAGAACCAAATGTTATGCCCAAGTAAGGAGGGTTGAAATGCTCACTAGACGAGAAGGTTGCCAAGACATTTTACTTTCAAAGTTTAAGAGTTGTATTATTGTATGAAATTGTAAAATGTGTTGTAAAACACTCATCCTGGTTTAATAAAGTTTGTTTTGATTGCTTCCTCTGTTAAGTTATGTTTTTATCGCCTAAAGTATGACTTTAGTTTTTCTAAGAAGAATAATCCAAGCAATTAAACAAAACTTAAAAACCTTAAGATCAATCAAGTGTCTTTAACCTTAACGCGTCAAGGATACTCAAAATCATGCGACGTCTTACGTACCAAGCAAGAACGTCCGCAGGGCGGGGTATATGATAATAAATGTTTTTCCTATTTTCTTTAATAGATAAAACAACTATAATTAAATATAGCACATCCATTTTGACCTTCTCATTTAAAACTAGCTGTCCTGATTATATAATATCTATGGGTTAAATGAAGATATATTAATTAAGATGGAGACAGATAATATTAAGCAAAATATCTGCAATTTGTAATTTATTGAGTATAATGAAAATGAAGAATGCTATCATAATTAATTTGAGTTGACCTATTGATCTATCTTCTGTGACCCTCGTACTCAAATTTTAGATTTAAAAATCACTGATATTTTCTTAACATTACATCAACATTCATATTTTAGCTCACATTTTAATATGAAATAATTATGGATATCAATTCCCGAAATAAAAAGTTATGCCTTCTTAACTCACATGGGATTTAGAGGTAAATTCTGAATGTGAATATTCCGAGTTCTCATCATACATCTATGCTCGTATGTTAAAATATAAATGTTAAAATCATTATTTGATTTTAGAGGGAAATGTTAAAATATAAAGATTTGATAAGTTCACGTGTTTGGTTTGATTTTGAAGTCTTTAATTTTTAAAATAATTCATTTTAAAATGAATTGAGGTGTTTGATATTGGTTTAAAATAATTTTATAAAAAACATGAGATTATGAAATAAATCGTAAATAAAAATATAGAAATAAAAGTAGAAGATAAAATCCTAATTCGGGCACTATCTAACTTTTAAAGAATAGTAACATAAAAATAATTCATAAGTTCAACATGTAACGTTCCAAAATTTAAGATATTTTTTTGGAGATAATTATTTTAGCTATATTTAATTTGTTGGGTGTTATTTGATGAAAATTATTTGATTTTTTGAAAGTTAGGATTAGTTAAATATTTAGTGGAAGAATGTTTAATTAATTGTTCAATTTTTTGGATGTTGAGTTTTGTGAAAGATTTAATTTAATTATAGTCATGGGATACTTCCTTACAATATCCTAATGGGAAGTTAACAAGCGAGACTAGTAGCGAGTCCCTTATTGAGTATATATTTATATTCACTCTTTCTATGTTTAATTTTTTAGGCAAAGGTAAAGGTAGAGGAAAGTTGGCGAATGACAAGAAGTGATCGTGGCTTGCCATAGGATAAAGTTTATGTTGCTTCCGCTTTATGTTTACAGTGTTTTGACTTTTTTTTTTATAGTATTTTTGTTAAATTTATCAAACATAGAAAGAGTGAATAGGGCCCGAACTAGAATTTTATCTACTATTTTATCTCTACATACATTAGTTATGATTTAAATGATTATTTGAAGTTTTTATTGAAAATTTAGTGTCTTATTTGGGTTTTGATAAAAGTCTTTATTTATTTTATTAGTAATGACCTTAGCTTAGTATAAAAAGTTGTGTCGTTACACAACAATTTTAAATAAAATATAAAAATCACATACTGAAAACATGAAAGGCAGAAGCAACATAAGATATTCTATTTGGCAAGTCATAGTCACTTCTTATCTTTCACCAGCTTTTCTCTACCTCTACCTTTACCTAAAAAATTAAACATAGAAAGAGTGAATATACACGTATATTTAGTAAGTGTGAGACCCATTTCTAATTTGAGTAAGGAAGTAAAATTCGGCTAAATATTAAGAAGTTGACGTTTGAATAAATCTGTGGGTAGTTCGCGAAAGAAGTTGTGCGATAAGAAGAGAAAAAATATTCGCGTAAGTTAAGAAGTGAAAGTTTTGAGTGTTAGACTAGGAGTTTTAGGTGGTCTTCGTAAGAAAAACCGAGTGTTTTGTGGAGAAAGTTTGTGAGGAAGCCTTAGTTAAGTTCACGATAAGAGTTCTATGCGAGTAAAAGTTGGTTCGTTCATGTGGAAGATTTCTTATAGTAAAAATATAATCACCCGATAAAGTTATCTGCAAGAAATGTTAAGTGGTTGAAGTTATTTATGGTTTGGGTTAGGTGGAAAGCAAGGTCTGTAGAAGAAAATATTAAATTAGATTTGACAGAGGTTAACATGTAAGATTAAGGATTTAAGCATGGCTAGGTTGAATATTAAATTTACACGTGTGAAGTTTTCAGTAGGAGCAAACAAACTGAGAAGAGTTTTTGCATGTCTAAGTTAGTTTAAGGACTCTATACATAAGAGAATTTGGGTAACTAAGGAGGGGGTGATGAGCGTTTTGTTGAAACGTTAAAGTGTTGTTCGTTTAGCCACACAAAGAGATGCTTGCGAGAAGAAGAACGACTTCTTTAGTAAAGTTTGGTGAGTGTCTTTCTCTCAAATGAATTTATGTTAAAAAATTTTATTATGATTTCTCTTTACTGATTTGAAAAAAGAATTTGAATGAGAATGTTTCAAAGAGATTTCTATGAAAAGTTATGTTTTCAAGCATGATTTATAATGTTAAAGCTTGATTTGATGATTATGATTTCAATACTATGTTTCTTTGAGATGATGCTAACTTTTATATACACTTAAAGAGTCTAGGCCACCATGGGGTGTACGGACTACATGGTGATAAAAAGTTGGCTTATGATTTGAAAGGGTCATATAAAAGCTTAGCGGCCTGAGCAACAAGGATGAATCTGTATGTTCTCGGATGCTGTTGATATAGTAGTCAAAATGCGAGCTAATGAGACCGAGCGTAGAGAACGATTCGAGATCCTTGAAAAAATGAAATGATTTGTTAAGCATAAAGAAATATTTATGTAAAATGAAATGATTTGTCGATATATTTAAATGATTTGATATTATTTTTTGCAAAATGATTATGAAAAGGTATTGCAAAAGGTTTTCATAAAACTTCACTAAGTCTTTTAGACTTACATTTTAAAAATCTATCTTTCAGGATCAGACGTTTAGGCATTCAGGATCGATCAGACATTTCAGGTGATTCAAGACATTTTGGAAATGGTTAAGCCTTGGTTATTTGGTCAAAGTCTTGTAATAATGTATGAAACACATATTATTAATAAAGTATACATTTTGGTTTAATTTATATTTATTTTGCCTGACATTACATTGACCATCGTTACGTTTTGAGTGTTGTTAATAGTTTAAAAGGAGTTGAGAATAAGATCTTTTGATAAAAAATTTTTAAGGTTCTAACAAACTTGCATCCTATTTTTACTACTTCGACGAATCGTCGCATTGTGGTTTAAGGTGTGACAGTAAGGGACCCATTACTAGTCCCACTAGATGTCTCTTAATTTTCCATTAAAGTTATGTAGGAAAGTACTCCAAAACTAACATGCACCCGAACACACGCTATCTAGTGATCCCGTAGGAACACATATGGTCTTCGATGAACTCAAAGGAAACACTTAAGAGAAATTGTCTTTTACAAACCCAAAGGAAAGCCTAAGAGAATCGAACTATAAGTGACCCTATCGAATCACTCATAAAAGTTATCATGACAAACTAGTGGTCTCGTCGAACCACACAATCATAAAAAGGTGATGATCCTGAGGAACATCCATGTGGGTATGACCTTAATAGACAAGGTTAACAAAACACCACAATTTATATAACATGTATGTAGTATATCATAACATGACATGAATATCAATCATAACATCCTTATTATGTGATTAATATATCATGCATCATAACATATCAATCATCCATATTAGTCACCTTATGCATCTTAACATATCAATCATCCATATTAGTCACCTTATGCATCTTAATTAGATACATCAATGCATAATGGAAAATACATGCACGCTCTTATTTTTAGGTTCGAAGGTCTAGTAGTAGAATCTCATACATGAGAGATTAATAACAACTAGTGAGAGATTAAGTTTCCAAATAGACAAATCCTAAACATAAACAAAAGTTTAATTTAATACTTTGACATCCAACAATTAATTACCTAGACTTCCAAACTTACCAACAAAAGAGATTGAAACCAATTCAATCTGTAGGTAGAATTCCACACATAAATACTCCAACTGTTTTAGCCAAATGAACCTAAAGGAAAAATAATCCATTTTAAGTGGAAACGAAAGGCCTCACGAACGAAGATACAACCGGATGGCGACGCTTCGCGACTTATGGCATGCTATTCGCGACGGTGAACGAAAATGGTTGAAGGGCGGCGATGTTCTTGAGCGGTGGCTAGGGTTTCCAACGTGAAGAATAAGATGAATAGTGAGGATGTGCAAGCGTTCCAAGTCTCTATAAAACAATAATAATAACAATTATTATTATTACTTCTTTTTAAACTCCAAAGTTTTTCATTTTTTTTATTTATTTATTTTGAATCTGTGTTTGTATAATTGGCCTTCTGGAGGTTGGTAATGTAATATATGTGTATTGGAACCACATGCTCCCATGGAAGAAAACATAAGTGTTCTTTTAAAATAAGGCTATTTATGAAGCATGGTTATTTTGAGCTATGCCTGAAATGTTTCTTTATCTTCATTTTTTTACTCTAAACTCTTTCTTTGGCTTCTTAACCAATTTATGGGAATACTTACTAAAATAGTTGTTGGAGGAATGATCGAGCAGTTACTAAGGAGGAAGCTTAAGACCCAGTTTACCGTAAGAACGCTACCTTTTTTTTTGCTTCTTTTTCCTCTGGAAATTTCATTTGACAGATCAAATTGTATAGCTGCAGTATTTTGTCGAAATTGTGTAATTATGCTATCTTAATATACTCTAGATTGTAAATGAAGGTTCCATCTTTCTCAACCCTTCTCAAAGATTGATCACCCTCGAACTGCAAGGTGGGAAAGAAGATTCTTTAGAAGGTAAACACTTTGTTTTCCCCCACCTCTAAAGGAAAATGATGGAAGTGATAGTCTTGGAGTTCAACTTGTGGATAAGAAGCATTGGGATGATCTTATAATTATCATTGTTGTGGTACGTAGCTTTTCTCACTTTTGTTCTTATGACGTAATAAACATAAAATATTATAATGTTTTTTCTTATAAGCGAGGACAGAACAAATTGTTCACTAATTGGACAAAATGCAGTGATTTTTTATTTTTACAGTTTCTATTGGAGTTCTGGTTTCGTAGTCCACAGTTTAAGTTGCCTTAGGGCTTGTATAATCGATGATGATGTTTTCTATTGTAGTATTAAACATACTTTAGAAGCCACAAAGATAAAAGTCACGATTACAACTTAAAAGATGGGTTTAGGTGTTGAATACTATTTAGTTCAAACATGGTTTTTAATGCAATAGTGAACGATGTATTTTGTTTACCGACTTCTGGTTCCTGGTCAACGAAGCTCGTTGATGCATATGATATAATTGCTTCAGGTTCAAGTAGTGCTCAATGTTGAAATATTTCTTAATATCTAATGCTTGTGAACGAAATAGTGATAGGTAATGCTTTCCGGTTTTGTAATCTTGTCATGCATATAGTGTTATCGATGCATGAGTGATAGGTAATGCTCAATGTTGAAACTTTCTTTAAGAGTTGTACTCTTTTGTCTTGTGATGGATGCTTATATTAATGTTGTCTTTGTAGGTTCAACGGGAGTCAACAACTTCATGAGTTTTCTTTCAAAGAAGTTTATCTGGACCATCAAAATACACTGGCTAGCATGCTTCAAGCAACAAAGAATATTTTCAGAGATTAAGGCTTATCGGTTGGTTGTTTATGCTTGTGTAGAAAATCATGTTAAATGTATTCTGATGGTATTTACACTGGTTTTGATTAATGGCTGGAATTCCGTACTTGTAAATTGTTGAAACTTGATTGGAAATGTACGAATATTACAAAGTGTATTATAGCGAATATATATTAAAGTGTCGGCTAATTTTTTTTATATGAGTGTGATGTATTATAACATTATTGTCATTCAAATGGTTCGTGTAATGACGGAGTGACAATAAGAACATGAAAAAACTATAGTAATTGAGGAATTTGCAACAGAAAATAAATATCATAATATATGAATTTGTGACATTAATTAGTTGTCATCAATATCAAAACATTGACAAATTTTTGATAAAGTAACTGTCACAGTTAGCCTATCTTTGATGGAAAAAAATGTCGTCAATAGCGAAACAATGACAATTAATTTTTTAACAAAATTGTCACGATTACCCTGTATTTAATAGAAAAAATGTCGTCAATAGCGAAACAATGACATTTAATTTTTTAAAAAAACGGTCACGATTGCCCTATATTTGACTAGAAAAAAAGTTCGTCAATAGCGAAATAATGACATTTAATTTTAAAAAAAAAACCGTCACGATTGTCCTATATTGGACAGGAAAAAAATGTCGTGAATAGCAAAACAATGACAATTATTTTAAAAACTGTCACGATTGACATATCCTTGACATTTAAAAAATGTCATAATAAATGAACTTGCGACATTTTTTAAACTATCGTTAATACGCAAATGATGACAGTTATTTGTTGTCATAATATAAAATATGACACTTATTTGTTGTCATAAAGTAGTAATTAATGACATTTACTTTTTGTCATAAAAAAACTTATCAAAAACTGTCATAGAAGGACTTTCCATGACTCACGCTTCTATCCCTGTAAATAACTGTCACACATTTTATTCGCGATAGAGAATAACTGTCGTCGTAGATCATTTTTGTTGTAGTGATAAATACTCATAATTCTCTAATCTTCACCAATTTAAATAAACCCATAACAAAATCTTTAACAACACCAAAATTTCAAATCTTCACATTAATTAAATATTCTTCCAATAAATATTTAATTAATTCTAATTTCAACCAAATCAAACAATTATCACAAATTTTCTCAAATAACACAATAGTTCCAACATAACTAACTTAAACCAAGGTAATCAAGTTTTAAAATTACTTTAATTTTTGAAACGTTACATAAAGTTGTTGAGTTTGAAACCATACTTTTAAAAACGTAGATAATGTTTGCATTTTACTAAAATATTTTAAATGGGGTGGAGGATTGTAGAACAGTATTGAGTAGAAAAGGGACCCATAGAGCAAAGATGAGAAAATCTAGAGGCGTGTTCAGTTTGTACAATCTAATAATGAGAAGCTAAGTACAAAAGTTTCTAAACTGTCCCAAATACTTATTACTTCAAAACTGTACTCAACCAATCTGCCAATGTACCATCAGTTTGTGTCCAATCCCAGAAACCAATATTATAATTTTGTGCCTTTATCTATGTTAATCCCTATGATTTTGTTTCTACTCATAAACAATGCTTTTCATTCTACAAAACTACTATTAATTACAAATCTTAGTCTTTTGTTGGTATGCATTGATTATGTTATGACCCTTTGAATCACTAAATACAGAATTTTGTTATCTAGATCTTGTAACCATTTGACTGTTACAAATTTAATTAGGGGTGTAATTGGGCTGGGTTGGGTCGGGTCGGTTTTCCTTCCAACCCGAAATGTATGAGTTCCTTACTGTCATGATTCGACCTAAACCGAATTCTGGTTGGGTCAAAATGGATCAATCGGCTCTTTTTTTCCTTCTTTCTTTCTTCTCCTTTTTTATTCTTTTCTTCCTCCTCCTCTCTCTCTCTCTTTTTCTTTCTTTGTTTCAGATGGTGATTGACATGAGCACAAACTCAGAAATCCCAAAGGGGAAATCGGCATTTAATTCCTGTGTATGAAACCATGGGAATGAATGAATTATCATACCTAAATATAGAATAAAGTTCACCTTTTTCTTATCAAAATGGTCAGACAATGCCACCAGTTCATCCCAGAAATCCAGACACCTGGTTCATGAACTTCACATAAACTTAAAGAAAAAAAAAAGGGGGGGGAATTTGGCCATATAGTATGAATTTTTATTCACAACTTGAAGTTCTCTTCAGCATGTTTGGAAGATACAAGCTGCAGCAAGTTCAGAAGCTTCAACAGAACAAACAGGAAGAAGCTTTTTATCCATACTAAACAGTGATGAACAAACAGTGAAACTTGAAACAAACTGAATAATTTATCTCTATATCGTGAAAATTTACCAAGGTTCTTTTTTATATGGCTACATTGATTAGACAATAACAATCTAGCTAATCCAGTCAAAGATGTAGAGAACAATGTAAATAAAGAAGAAAAAAAGTGGAATAAAAACAACAAAAGTCTAGAGAAAGAACCTAACTATGATCATTCTCAGAAGAATGAAGAAACTCCATTTGGAAATGAAGCAGGTTGAGCCCAAAAATGGAGGAAAAGGAAGCCAATTTAGGCTTCAGGAGAGGGTTATCAACGTCGTCTTAAGCTAAGATGAATGTGTGAATAACATACCTGCCCTAGGAGGATATCATACATGATGACATAAATTAATTCCTTCCATCTCTGTAACCCTAATATATGTAACTCATAACTTAACTAAATAGACAAAATTAATACCTCATATGTGGTATAATTAGTTTTTTGTTGCACCACAAGAAAAAAGAAGTTGACAAAGGCAATACTAGAGAGATATATATATTTAATATAAGTGAGCAAAAATAGCAACTTAGTTTAATTTATATAATTCAACAACTCTTGACAAAGGAAGAAAACATCAAACCTATGTCTATACAAGTGGAAACCAATATAGACTTAGAACCAAAGAAATACAAAAACAATTAGAGAGATCTCACACTTGAAAAGTTTTCGTCAACTCACATTTTCATGTTGACATGCTTCTCAACCAAGCTCAAAGTGTTTGTATGAGTTTGGTATCAAACCAAGACAACAAATATAACCATTCTAAATGCAACACATAATATTTTTTAAAAAAGTTAGTAGATTAGTTTCAATTGGAAACAAAAAGATGGATTTGTCTAGATTTACTTGAGAATTAGTGTTGAAAAACACAGTTGTACGACCTTATTAGCAGATGAGTAACAACTTGAAAATACATCAAGAATCTATAAAATTGTTCAATGTTAGTGGTTAATATGCATAAAATATTGTGAAATGTTGTGACTTTTAAAAGTAGGGGACATTTTTAAACAAAATGGACAGCTAATATTTTTTTAAAAAATAATTTAGCCATAAGATATAGAATGAAAAATATTTTATAAGTAAATGAGATGAGACACCAAATTCATTTCCCTTTGTTTAATATTAGTCATATCATAGCTACCATTAACAACATTTCTATCTTCACCAAGCTGAATTCTCTCACTTAAACCATTGAAACACTTCACCCAATTGAATTCTAAGTAAATCCCGCTCTCTATCAAACACTTTAACTTTACCCAATTGATTTCCACTTTCATTAGAGTCAAATACTTTACAAGCAACGTTAAAGAGTACAAATTTTCGAATACCCAAGTAATAGAAACATGCATGAATAATCAACAGTTAATGGAATGACACAGATCATCTAGAAAATCAACAGTTATATAACTCTCATGAATGTTCTCCATTTTTTCTTTCTTCTAAAAAAACACACTGTAAAAAAGAAAAAATATATATATTTCTCTCTTTCTCTCAATTATTTTGAAAAACAAATAGGGTTTTCTTTGTCTTTCTATTTGGAGAGGTTTAAATTAGATCATTTTAGAGAGGTCTTTTCATGGAGTTATTGCTTGAAATTTCTCCATCTTCTTCAATAGTTCTACCATTCCCAACTAGGTAATTATTTATTTATTTTGGAATTTATAATTAGTCAAATATATTCCATTTATTTGGTAGAAATATATTATTCTTTTTTCTGAAAATATAATTATTGTTGGTCATCTTTGTTTTCTGCCTGTTTGGATATATTAAACAAATCAATGGATGAGTTTAACCTTTGGTTTCTGCTAAAGATTCTATGCATATTGTTATTCTTTATGATTTGACTGATATGACTATGTTATGATGCATGATATATTAATCACATGATAAAGATGTTATGATTG
Organism: Cucumis sativus; assembly: GCF_000004075.3. Taxonomy (NCBI): domain Eukaryota; kingdom Viridiplantae; phylum Streptophyta; class Magnoliopsida; order Cucurbitales; family Cucurbitaceae; genus Cucumis; species Cucumis sativus. The sequence goes on from NC_026658.2 coordinate 7,408,059, forward strand.
ATATTCATGTCATATTATGATTGATATTCATGTCATGTTATGATGTTTATGTTATGCTACATGCTATGGACTATGATGCTCTGTTAACTTTGTCCATTAGGGTCGTACCCATTTTGTGTTCTTCGGGATCACCACCTTGTGAGACCCATTTCTAATTTGAATAAGGAAGTAAAATTCGGCTAAGTATTAAGAAGTTGACGTTTGAATAAATCCGCAAAAATGATTAAACGATAAAATCTTTTATGGTTAAATATACGTTTTTGCAATTAAATGGATAATTCGCGAAAGAAGTTGTGCGATAAGAAGAGAAAAAATATTCGCGTAAGTAAAGAAATGAAAATTTTGAGTGTTAGAATAGGAGTTTTGGGTGGTCTTCGGTAGAAGAACCAAGTGTTTCATAGAGAAGAAGTCTGCATGGAAGCGAATGTGGTAAGTTTGGTATGTTTATTTAAATTATTGTTATTAACATTGTGGTAAGTTTACAAATTTGATGGTGAATATTAAGTCAATCCCTAAATTTTTTAAATAAAAAATCATATCTTAGACATTTTAGTTTTACCATGATTATTTAATTGATTAATTTTCATAAATATAACAAACTGACAAAATATTTACGGTCGTATTTCATATTTACAACTCCGTGACAAAATGAAGAAACTCATGAAACTAGTTATTTTCTTAAATATTCCAGATTTGTTCCTTTTCATCGTCTTTTTTCTCTTCCTCTCTTGCAATTATTTTTTCTTTCCTTCTTCTCTTCCTCTTTTCTTTCTGTCTTTTTCTTTTCTTTCTTTTTTCTATTATTTCTTCTTTCCATCGTCTTTTTCTCTTCTTTCTTTGTTTTTATTCTTTCCATCGTCTTTTCCTCTTCTTCATATAGAAAATATAAAAGATCTATTTTTTAAAAAAAAAATTCCAAACGGTTATTTGACCATTTCAAATATAAAATATCATAAAAAAATTGGATATTGAATAACCAAAATAGGATCAAATTTAAACTATCATATTCTAAATATAAACGATCATAAACCAAATTTAAATGATCGATTTTCAAACATAAACGAGTACCAAAAAATCTGGAAAAAAAAATCGTTGAGATTTGACAACTCAAATTAAACGATCATGTACCTAAAAATATTAAAATATAAAAAATATATATATATTCTAAAGAAAAATAAACAAAATTGCATGACAAACTGTGATGGAATAAACTGTTTATCTATTTTAGTGTTCGGAATGAAATTTGTATTAAGCAGGCTATAAAGGAAAGAAAGCTGTTGTAATACCAACAATGTCCATTATCCAGTGGGTCAATAGTAGTCATTAATTCAAAATACCTGTCACAAAAGTTTAGAACACCCCACTTCAACTTTGTTGGATCATCAACGACCCAATACGCTTGACCAAGAAAGCATGGAAAAAATTTGATATTAAAACAGAAGAGAACATACTTTTTGTTAACAAACTTGCATTATATACTTCATCAACCATATATATAATTGTACGGCCAGTATTCTCAAGCCTTAGGTCAAGTACACACATAAAAGAAAGCAGTACATAACATAAAAAAGACTGAAGAAAAGCATTCACAACTCAGTTATTACATCCACACAAAGCCTAGTAGCAAAAAGTGAAATCCATCTCCAAAGCTGAGCTCAGTCAAAAGTTTCCTACACCTCTCATAATCAAGACTCCCCACAAAAGTTTTACCGCGCAACATCTACCTAATATCACAAGGGAGAAGCTCTACTTTTATGGTATAACCTCCAAAGTGAGGGGGTAAGGGCATTGTAATACAGAAAGAGAAAAAGGAAAGGAAAAAGAATGTGGAAAGTGGGACCTTGGTTACCTAACGCGCATGCACCAAATCCTTGGGGGATTCTTCAAATTGCTGGAAAAAGTGGGGTCTTTAACTTCTCAGCATAACCCACCACTATCACATCCCATGCGTTCAAATCTTTGTGGCTTTCCTCTGCTGATCTTTAGTCCCTTAAAAGCATCAAACATAATCATGTCTAGTCAACGAATAAAAATAGTACTTATTCACCCATTTTCTAGCTAGGTTCAATGTTATCACGATGTTGAACCTCCGTTTGATAACTCATAGTCATCACATTTTCCTTGTAAGAGAAAGGAAGTGGCTCGGACTTAGCAAACAAACTGATCTTGCATCCATCAAAATTCAAAGTTACCACACCACGATGCCCTAATTTTAACCAATTAACCAATATCTATATAGGGGGCATGCGATTTAATAGCAGCTCACACCTAAAGCAGTAAGCTTCGTGTTTTAAGGACTTCAAAGTAATTGATAGCTTCATCAATAACCAACAATGGGTCCTTACCCTTTGCACCAGGAACTAAACTCTCAAGTACTCTCAACGTCTCCTCAATCCTATCTTTTTTGCAAGAACAATAGCAAAAATCAATATCTGCTCCAGCCTCTTCCTTATGGACCATGCCACAGCTTGATTCCGCATCATTGGCATAGTTCTGTGATTCAACTCTTGCACAAGAACCGGTAGCAATTGGTAGTGATTTTATGTATCCCCCATCATGCAGTCTCTGCCTTTTCCTTGGGACATCAGAACTAGCAACTTCTGTAGTAGTTTCTTGACATTGTTCTTCCTTCTCACAATGCTCATTGATCATCTCTGGAGAATGTCCTGTGCTGGTCACTTCATCATCACTACTACAACCAGTGCCATCGTAGTCTGAGTAAAGCAATGCATCTATTTCTTCCGTGTTTTCATGCATTTCACTACTCTCTCCATCAGCTACATAATTCTCATTGGACAGAGTATTTGGAGAATACTTGACCGAATTAATGTCTCTAACTGCCCCTTTTTCTTCAAGCCAACCACAACACTTATTTTCAGTAACAATTGAGGGAAAATAAACAGGACACATAGGAGCATACATCAATCTCTTTTGGTTTCCAGATTGATCAAAGATAAGAAATCCTTTTGGATAGGACCCATTATTTGATTTTGACACAGGCATCCCACTAGGTCCAGCATGAGCATAATGCATAGATTCCTTTTCATTCTGATAAGATATGAAAGTACCACGTGAGTTCTGGAAATGAGGGGATAAGCAATGACGTGATCCCTGAATGACATTTAGCTGTTCCACTTCAAAACTGGGTAATGGTGGAATTGCAAACCGTTGCATCCTTCCCATACATTTGGAAAATATGCAATTTTCATGGTTGATACTCGTTTGGCAGCTTTCCTGTTGCTTGGTCTCTATTGATGCATTCATGGAATTATAATTGTGCAGTTGCCAAGCAAAATGCTCAAAATCAAGGCGAGAATTATCAGTCCCAACCATTCAGGAAAACAACCACCTAATCAATATTTTGAAATATAACTACTCCGTTACAATTAAAATAATGAAAGGGAGAATAAACTTAGCAAGCATAAAAAATTACCTCAAAATTTTGTGCACTGGTCTACTATGGGAATTATCTGCTAAATGCTTTCAGGAACAAAGACAAAAAGAAGTTCGCGGAGTACAGCTTAAGAGAAATAAATCATATTCAATCTACGTGACTGGCTTAAGCAACTGTCGAAAATACTTGGCCTGGAACAGAAAAAATGCCAAAAGTTTCATCACAGCAAGTTCCAGAGGAAAAATATACAAAAGGATTCCAATAAAATAAATGTGTAATTAATCCAGTTGTTAATCAACGAGTAAAATCACAAGGCAAGAACTGAGTTGACAAACCTGACAATTCTGCAAAGGTTGAAAGCATGCAATCACTCTAACTATAATTGTTGGTTTTCCTGCAATTCCATTCTCGTGTTTTAATGCCCGAAATCTTGTCTGGGTTGCAGCTTGGCACACCATAACTACTTCTGAACCTTAAACGAACAACTATTCTTCTATACCAGAAGGCACGAGAGAAATACCAATAACAGAGAAAGGGGAGATAATAGGAGAATATTCCCTGCAGAAAGAACTATTTAACTGGAGAACAAAGGTTATAAAAATAAACGAGAAATTCTCTGAGGTATCTAGATTCCTTGACAAAGGGGCAGAAAAATAGTGATTAGGGACAGGAAGCTTTTCAGCTAATGTAGATATCACAGGAAATGATAAAGAAGTGATTGGAACCCATGGCTGATTGAAAGAAGGAACTCAGGGAGGAATAATTCAGTGTTATCTATACAAAAAGTGATTTACAAAATAACCCTGCAATAGAGGTTCAAATGCACAACTTTACGAAACACATCAATTGATAGGCTCAACCAAAGCATATTATTCTCCCAATACGTAAGGGTAACACATCCACAACTGATAATACCAACCCTGCGAAAACATGAAAAATAATATAAATTTCCAAACAGATGATAAATAGTTAACGATTAAAAATAAAGTGAAAGAAAAATGTAAACATGAAAACAAGTAAGCGATGCTATGCATTGAATAGATAAAGTAAAGAATAAAAACAATCGAACATTCATTCAAATATTTGAGATAAGAAAGGGCAATATTCCAACAATTTGGGGAAAAAATACGAAAGCTTTTTGTAATCTGCAAAATGATAAATCAAAGTCTACAGAACATAAAATCAAACCCCCAAAAGTGTTTTAAGAAATTGAAACAAGAGGGACATTGTAAAGTAGCATTTCAAGCCAAATTAGAAGCGTTTGATCTAAAATAAAGAAAATAAAACATAAATTGAAACAAAACCCTTCCAGCTTAGTTCCCAAGACAATCAAATCAAAATTTCCCAGTAATGAGCAACAGAACCGACAGAATCAATCGGCGTTTTCTATTTTCAAAGGCTTTGATCTGAACAACAATTTTCCATGTCCATTCATTTTCTACAGATTCTCAGAAACCTTTGCCAGTCAACAGAAATGAAAGAGGGGGGAAGGCAAAATTACATTAGAGAGAGAGAGAAGCAGGAATTAATTAAGAAATGAAATTGTGAGAAAATGAGAAAGAATCTTACAGCAAAATCGGAAGAGAATTACCAGAGAGAGGCAGATTTGGGAAGATGGGTCAGATCTAAAGGAGTCGAAGAACAGAGTAAAGTTTAAAAGTAATGGAATGACAATCAAATACAACACTTTATAGACACTACATGACAGTTTTACCCTTCCACAAACAATTTCATTTACATTTTTGCCCTTCCACTATCTTTTCGAATTTTTCTAACCCATATTATATGAATTTTTCTAACCCATATTATATGTATTTGGTACACATCTTGAATAAAAATCATTGGAATATTGGTATACGATCTTGTATCAAATCTAAATAATATTACTACAAGATAATGTACCAAATACGAAAGATTTTGGTACACAATCTTAAACCAATATCATTTAGATTTGGTAGGCAATCGTGTATAATTTCCTATACGATCGCATGTACGATCGCATGAGTGTAGTCAATTAATCGTATGATGACAAAGGCATTTTTGGTATTTTCTATTGTGGGTATGTGGCCTTTTGTCGTTTTCAAAATTGTTCTATATAGAGTTAAGTAAATATTTTGTCGTTTTGTTATATTTTTTAAAAACCCTCAAATCAGTTCTTACATTTTTGTTTTTTTAATAAAGTTATTTAATTTTGAAAATATCAAAGTTTAAATTTAGGATAACTTACATAAATGTAACAAACCAAAAAATATTTACGACTATATTGGGGGACCATTCTTTACTTCACTTCTTTTTCTTCTTTTTTGCGATTTATAGTTCTTTCTTTTCATATTATTAAATTCTTCATATTATTACTTCTCCTTCTTCGTATTCTCACTTCTTCTTGTTTGCAATTTCTTCATTTCCTCTTCCAAAATTTCTTCCCTCTTCTTCAACTTTCATTTTCATTTTTTCTTCTTGGTACAGGATATAAACGATCGAGCACCAATATTTAAATTATCAGTTGTCTATTCCAGATAAACATAGATAGATCACTATCACATATAGATTATTTAGATTTGGTACAAGATTGTTTAAATTAGGTACAAGATCGTTTATACTGGGTACAAGGGTACAAGATTATTTAGATTAGGTACTGGGGTACAAGATTATTTAGACTGGGTATAAAGATGCAAGACCGTTGTGAGACTCATATCTAAATATAGAAGGTTTATTTTGGGAAATAAGAAGCTAAGTAAAGAATTTTGAAGAAAGAGTTACGACGATTTAGGAATTTTGATGTTGGGCATTGGGTTATGGCAACGCGAGGTAAAGGAGAAGGTTATTAAGATTAACTGGGCGGCTTGAGGTTTAACACAAGCTGAAGTTGGGCGTTGAGAGTTGAAAATTTCCTTAACCACGTGCAAGGGATTAAGCTAAGCATTATTTGGAAAATTATTAGACTTACACTTGTATTACTTTAAGTAGGAGCTAGCAAGCTAAAGAAAAATTAATTAGAATGACTAATCCAATTAGTATAATGAAGATGAAGGGTTAGTAGAACACGTGGTTATGCTGAAATTCTTGAGGTTACTCTACTAAAAGAAAGACCCACTAGGTCGAGAAAAAGATCATTTGAGGAACTAGACGTTCTGACGAAGGGAAATGATGTATTGAATGATTATCCAAATAAAGATTTTCAAGCTTTTCTTCTAAATTTCTTGTTAATTTGTAACGTTGTTTATATGTTATTAATATTTAGAAAAAAAATGATTTCGAAAGAATGCTTGTGTTATGTTCAACGATTGTATGATATGTTGTGAATAAACTATTAGTTTTATTATTATCAATGAGCTAATTATTATGTGCACATAAGGAGTAAAGACAACCATCGATGGTGGAGTGAAGTCGACCAATACATAAAAGGAGCCTACTGAGCTTAGCGGTCTAAGCAACGAAAACTTGAATCAAGAAATTATCCAAGGGATGTTTTTTTTATCGAAATGACATCACAGTAGTCTATGTGTGGGAATGGTTCATGTTCTTGGAAGAAAAGAATACAAAAGGCTAATAGGTGATTTCTGTTTTATGGAAAAAAGCAATAAAAGCTATGTTTTAAAAATGATTTATGCCAAAAAGGTTTTCAAAACTATCACACCTCACTAAGGTTTGACTTATATGTTTTAAGTTTTCACTCTCTCAAGTTTTCAGGCATTAAGGCCAATTTGGATAAGGAAAGCGAACTACTACGTGTGGAAGGGGAAGCTGAGCAAGGCGTTCTAGTTTTTCTTCGTAGTTTATGTATTTAAGGAAGTGTGTAATATTTATATTTGGGTTGCTTATTATTTAGGAATAAAAGAAGTCTTTGCTACTAATGTTTTGTATCATTTATTCTCTTATTGCCTAATGACCGAGTTAATTAAATTTGAACTAGGCGATTAAGCTTAAGTTCAAGATTTTAAGTTGACCATCTCGTGTTTCATCTGAGGCGTCAGGACTACTCAAGTTGTGTTGCATGTCGCATTGCAAGGTTTAGGATGCGTGCAGGGTGAGGCACGACAATCGTGTACCAATTAAGATCGTTCAGACTAGGTACGAGAGTACAAAATCATTTAGACTGGGTACAAAATCGTATTTAATTGTTTCTTCACGCGTGTGTGACAGATTAATCACGGGGTATTTTTGTTATTTCACGTTGTGAGCTTATAGGTTTTTTTCTTTTTCAAAATTGTTCTATACGGTGTATATATTTTCCCGCTTCGTTAATTTATTTTTTCAAAAACCCTCTTAAAGTTAATATATTTTTGCAAAATGAACCAAAATATAGCAAACTTGCATATTCTATCCATGATAAAAGTTGATAGGCTTCTAAGTTTCTGTCAATGTCAAGTCTATCGATTCAATCAATGTCTCTTATTAATATAATTTAGAATTTTGCTATATTTTGTCAATTTTGCAATTTCTTTTCGCATTTTCCCTTCAAATTTTGTTTTAAAAGACAATGGGTATATTCAACGTTTTTTAAAAAAATTAATGCATCTGCATTTTGGGATAATACATGTTCATGCCAAATTTTGGTCAAGAAAAAATCTCCACCTGACAACAATTGTACTGGACGTAAAAAGAAATACTTATGAAATGTAGAAAAGAAATTAAAACTTTTAAGTTACCTTATCCTATGCTCACTTTTTTTAAGCTCACTTTTTTCCTTTTTAATTGGTAGGATTTTCTTATTCTCCCTCGTTGACTTAGGATCTCATGTTATTTTTTGTCGGGTCTCGATTTTGGGATATCTTGAACAGGACAATGTATGCTTTTTTTTTTTTTTTTTGCATTCTTCTCGGCTCATGCTTAACTCCAGTTGGATCGCCCAAATTGCAACTGTTCCTTCGGGCTCGACCTCAGCCAAGTCGACCTATTTTTCTTGGCTCATGCTCCACTTGAGTTGGGCTGAGCTAGATTGCAACTGTTTCTTTGGACTCAAACTCGACTAAGTCGAGCCTATTCTTATGAACTTATGCTCGACTTGAGTTGGGTCGAACCAAACTACGACCATTCCTTTAGGCTTGGGCTTAGGCAGGCCCGAGCAAGATGACCTACCAAGCCTTAATAAATAAACTTTCATTTTACCTATCGATCCAAATTATCCCATAGCAATAGAACTTTCAAAGATGGATGAAATCTTAAAAGAAATTTTTCCTATAACTCAAGAACCTACCATAAAAGAAAAGAAAAAACAACTGAAATGAGATGATTCATTAAAGACAAAACTTATAGTTGAAATTAATTTGATACTATTGTACATATGTGTTTATAAAGTTCAAAACATAACTTAATTACAATAATTTTTAAATACAATTTATGTATAAGACAATTGATATCAAATATGTTAAAGAGAAGTTTGGCTTAAAATTTTAGTTTTTGGAGGTGGAGTTTGAAGTTAGAAAATACCCTAAATTTACTATTTATATGTATATATATTTTGCTTATTATGAATTTCAAGTCATAGATATCCTTTCATCCTTTCTTTCCCTTTCTTCTTCTTTGGTTTTGGCTCCATATAGTTCATGTTCCTTTGATTATCATTATTTGCTTCATTTTTCCTAATCTTCTTATGTATTCTTTAAATTTTTCTATGTCACCACCCAAATCTTCCTCCATCAAACCACTAACTCAAATGTATTTCTTAATCTATATTTACATTTTAAAATTAGATAATATGAGATATGAAAAAACAAATCTTATTATATTTGGTTTATTTTCATAAGTATAAAAAACCGACAAAATATTTACAGTCTAACAAAATGGAAAAGTTAGTAAGCTGGCTAGTTTTTAAAAATATTATAGGTTTGTTCTTATTTTCATCGTCCTTCTTCTCTTCCTTCTCATTGCTTTTTCTTCCCTTCCTCTTAAAAATAAAAGATTGTGAGAAAAAAAATCGTTGATATTGGATAACCATCAAACGATACCAAAAACAACGATCATGTACCAACTATAAACATCGTGTATCAAATCTAAATGATCGTATACCAAAAAGTTTTGAAAAAAAATCATTTAGATTTGGCTATCCAAATTTAAACAATCCTGTACCAATTTTTTTTTTTATTTTTTTGACAAAAATCATTTAGATTTGACTATCCAAGTTTAAACAATCAAATCTAAATGATCGTGTACCAAATTTAAACGATTTCTACAAAAAAAAAAAATTTAGTCAAATTTAAACGATTAAGTCTAAATGACCATTTACCTATATTGCGCGTTAGGTGTCTATTAATCGTGAGACATTTTTTTGTATTTTTCATTGGGGGTCTGTAAGTTTTTTCTATTTTCAAAATTGTTCTAGTAAATATTTTATCACTTTATTATATATATTTTTTTAAAAGACTCCATTATATTTTTAAATGACTCAAAAGAAAAATTGTAGATATTGAGAATATGTATATACTTTATTATATATCTAAATTAATAGTTTCAAAGCATAAGAACGTGTATTGAGTTAAGTTTTATAGAAGCATATAGGAGTTAACATGAAAGTTTTAAAAGTATAAAAACAAAACAAAGTAGATAATTAAAACAAAATTTTATGACTTAAAAATATTATTCATTTATGAAAAGTTGCATAATTTCAAAGAGGACTTTGTTGAAATTTTGAAATGTGAATTTTACTCAACTCATGTTGGTGAGTCAAATATCCCTAGAAGAAAGAGAAAATGGTATGGATATAGCAAATTTTGTAGTATGATTTTGGAGAATGTGAAAAAATACAAAAGTATTAAGAATAATGGGAACTCACTCTCTAATGTGTACAATGATTCTACCTCTCTCAAACATCGTCTACAATTTCCATTACTAAAATTTGGTGACCAACTCTGAAGATCATTTTTCCATAACAAACACGGACACTAATTCCAAGCTTCATCAACCACCTTTGCATTCAGTAACCATCTGCAAAGAATCTCAACAACCAACTCTAACGACCACCTTCTATGCCAACCTTTGATGATTAACTCACACACTAGTGTGTGTCTACGAATAAAAAGTTAAGCAATAACAAACAAAACTTAAACGAATAAACTAAAAACTAATGAAAGAAAAAGGAAAAAATGAAAAAAAAAAATAACCCATTAAAATGCATGTTTTTTAGGCTATGAAAAAAGTGCACCAAATATCCATCATTTAATTCAACTCAACTATGCACTTCAAGTTCAATTTCCTAACTGTTTAAACATATACAATTATTACCGACTCAACTCAATTGTACGTGTCAAAGATCCTGTCATGCCCTGCCCTAAAAGTCACTCTATACGACCAAGTGGAAACATGATCGTCTAGACATTCTACCCAAATCTCTCTGCGAGATAAAACGCACAACGTCTAGTAAGCAGAATGAATGAACATCAAATTTTATGTGAAATGAGAAATCAATTGGAATGACAAAGACTTCGTTGATAATGTGGATCAAGAGTACATTAAATACAAGTACATGTTTCCTCAATTTCAGAAGTAAAAAATTCTAGGACAATAGTTTGACACTCCTCGCCTAGCTTCTACATGTTATGTGGGATGAAAGTGGCCACTAGCACGAGAGGCAACAAGGCTACAAGTCCAACGTTGGATGTTCTTCGCTACCTAAAGGAGGGGGTGAGAGAGGGAGAGATAAAACAAAACATTTGAAAGATTATACGACATTGTCTAGTGAGTGGGGGCCTTTTATCAACACATTTGATAAGTCAACTTCTAACTTAACACACTATAAATCATTTAACAAATAGTATTTGTCTCAATATTAAAAACATTGAGTTTAAAGTAAACCATTTCAATGTGTTAGGCGATCAACACAATTCAAATCTCATCATTAAACACTTACAAACCATATGGAAATCATTTCCTTGTTAAATCATGCATAAAAGCTCTTCTCGTGTAAAAACATGTTCTTCATAAGTGTGGGACCCGTTTTTAATTCTAGTATATGAAGTAAAATTTCGGCTAAAACTACTATGGAAATTGGCCTTTGAATATATGCATGAAAAGGATTAAGCGATAAAATCTTTTATTGGTATAATAAGTTTTGCGATTAAAAATTTAATTTGCGAGGTAGTTTTGAGAAAAGAAGAGTTTGCAGTATAATCTATAAGTCTAAACACTCTTAGAAGAAAGTCCGTAAGTTTTAAAATGACTAGGGGTTTGGGTAGTCTTCGCGATAAGAACCAAGAGTTTTGTGATGAAGAAGTCTGTGAGGAAGCCTTGAAGTTTAAACTCGTGATAAGTGTTGTAAGCGAGTAAAAGTTGGTTAGTTCGTGAGGAAGGTTTCTTGTAAACATATATAGCTATGCAATAAAGTTATTCATGAAAGTTGTTGTCGTTAAAGTTATTTGTGGTATAGAGTTAGACGAGAAGTGAGATCTGGCTAAGAAAATGTCAAATCTAATTCAACAAGGGTTAACGTGTTAGATTAAGAAAATGTCTATTCCCTCTCTACGAGAACAAAAGGAAGAGGAGAATTTTTTGTTAAAGTGTCGTGAGTGGTTTTCTTCTTAAGTGTTTTGTGGTTCCCTTTACTATTTTGAAATATGATTTCAAATGAGAGTTTCAAAAAGAGATTTCAATGAGAAGTTTGTGTATTCCAGCATTATAAAAATCATGTTAAAGCTTGATTTAATGATTCCTTAAGATGATGCTAACTTTAATGTGCACATAAATAGTCAAGGCTACCATGGGGTGTACGGATCACATGGTGATAAGAAGTTGGTGAAAGGAATTATTTGATGTTATTTATGCGAAATGATGTTTATGAAAAAGTGTTGCGAAAAGGATCTCATAAAACCTCAGTCTTTCAGACATTCTTTCAAAAATTCATCTTCTAGGATCAAATGTTTAGGCCAAGTAGAGAAAATTGAAGGATTTGCGGCGAGATGACTCCAAACATTTGAAAATAAAGCATTGGTTGTTTGGTCGAAGTATTGTAACTATGTATCAAACGCCGGTTATTAGTAAACGTTTTGGTAAGTATTTATTATATTTGGCATTTAGGTTAACCACCGTTGCGTTTTAAATTTTGTTGATAGTATAAAAAGAGTTGAGAATAATATTTTGCGATAAGAAAATTTCAAAGTTGTAACAAACTCACATCATATTCCTACTACTTCAACATTTTCACTCATAGTGCGATTTAGGGTGTGACAATAAGTCATTATATAATCACATTGTATAACTCATTTTCTATATCTAATTTCATCATTGTACCTTTCCTTAGCTCAAATGTTTACCACACTCTTTTGTTAGGTTGTGATTGTGCAAAGTGATCTCAATGCAATAACAATCCACCACCAATTCCATTACGTATTATACATAATACATTTTTCAATGCCAGATCACACAACAAGCAAATGACATCCTATATAGGCTGTATATATACCAGATCACACAGCAAGTATGAGGCATTTTATTCCAAACAACAAGAATAAGACAACTTATCCCAGATCTCACAGTAAAGATAAGACATCTCACACTAGAACACATAGTAAGTGTGAGGTGTCATGCCCCACCCTGAGCACTTACTTGCTTGGTTCAAGATGTGGCATGAAGCCAACCGACATTGCTCATTTCCTAAATAACACCAATTGACCTTGACTACTGATCTTTTATAATGCTAAGCAACTTAAGTAAACTATGACTTACATAGCGAAAACTAAGAGAAACAAACTTTAACAAACTTCTTAACAAGTAGTCGAGGCTAGTTGCCATTGATTACAAACTATACTTAGAAACCCAACATAAATTAAACAATTGCACTTAACCCTATGCAAAACCATGTACATGATAAGGTTTAAACTAAAACTGACGCTTAGCAACTAAACAAATCACAACTTTTGCACAACAGATTTGAAGACAACGATCAGGTCCTCATATCACGATCTCTACCTAGAAACTAGGAAAAACATTTGAAAAGAGTGAGTTAAAATAGATCAGTGAGTGATGGTTTTATCCAAACATTTTTTTTAAAAGAAAAATTAGTTTCAAGCTTCATCTTTAGCATAATAAAGTCAATATACTTGTTATACCATACGAATGAAGGGATAAAAGCCCATGACATCGGAAGATTTTACAGAACTATTACTCAAATTAATTTGCAAATCTTAAAATATCAGTACATTGGCAAAAACAATTAAGAAACTAGTTTTCTTATTAAGACTTCAAAGGATAAGCATGATTTCTAATTATAGATTAGAGAAAAAAAAAACTTATTTGTTTATGTCTCTTAATCTACAAAGTAAAACTCCAAATTGGGACACCACCCGTAAGAGATATTTCTATCCTCTAGGATGAGATTAATTTGTGAGATCAATTGAGTTGGAAAAAATGTTTAGAGATAAACCATTTTCTTTTTGCAGAGAGCAAAAACATTGACTTTTTTTTTATTAATTAATTAAAGAAAACTGTTTTCTTCTAGGTATTTATAACTCTTTTTCCTTCTTGGTGTAGAAAAAAGAGTACGAGAGAATCATGAGATTCTACTAATTTAAAAAACATTAAATTAATAGAAACTTCAAATCTATTAATTAATTAACCATTAATCAATTAGTTAATAATTAATTAAATCATATTTAATTAATATTTCATTTAAAACTTATTTAACGAATATCTCTCTAATATCTTATAGTTTTATATCAATTAAATAAAATAAAACTAAATTATTAATTAATAGTTAAATTAAATATCTTATATTGAACTTAAATTAAATTTGAAACATATTCAAATATAAATTTCTCTCATAACCAATAATATTAACATGAATCCAATTCACATTCAATTGATATTTGAACTCATTCAAATATTTTATCTCTCATAAATTAATTTTGAATCATATCCAAAATTAAATTTATATAATAAAGTTTGATAAGATTTATATTATAATGTATCACTATACATTAAACTAATTTCCAAAGTAATTTTGAACATTTCAAATTACAACCAATATAAATAAACCTTATTACCCTTTACGAGCTAGAAGCTACAACGATATGAGATTAATTGGCTAAACTCATTCACATTAATGAATATTTGTTAATTGTGTGTCTTCTCACTATATATATATTTTTGTGTCCACGAATATAGAGCAATAACAGTAAGTTAGTCATTCACGAGTGTTCGTAACACCAATTGGGTTAAATTATCGTTTTACCCATAGGCTATCTCTTATCCTTAAATACAAGTGTTTCTTTAATGAACAACATGTTTATGGTCCTAACAATAAACAGAAACCTCACCTCGTGTCATAGAGAGGGTAGGATCCTTTGTTCATGTTGTGGAGACATCATTTAAGGGAACACCCATGTACTTACCCTAAAGTACTGGAAGAGTGAATTTCATCGTGTGTAATTATGTTCCCACCTCCCCACTCGTTTTTGTCTCCAAAATGATAAGCTTATTGAGTTAGTGGTCTAGTCACTCTTACCCGTAAAAATTAAAGGACAATCCGTCGCGAACAAGAGTTCATAATACACTCAGGATTAAGACTATGTTACCTAGGTCATTCTAATGAAATAGAATTCTAACTAGTTAGCAGAGTTACATCTAGTGGTTACTATTTCGTGGTCCGATCTTATGCAAATTCATTACATAGGATATCCTCAATCACATGTCACCTACATGAACACGTTAGATATCATTGCGTTTGTATCCATAGTGTTACCAGGATAAGGTACCCAACCTTATTCTTATACTTATAGACCCTTTAAGTTGATCCTTGTATGTCTCAAATACAAAGTGAACATTGATCCATGTCTAGGTGAGATGAACGTGACTTTATATTTTATAGAGGTTATTGAGCTAGTTTTGAGACACACAGAAAGACCATGGCACATCCGTACAGCAAGGGATGCGCTTATGTTGCACGCATGACCATGCACAGAGATGTTAGCATGCAAGGATGGGCATGGCGTTGCACAACGAGCACAAGGCACACGGTAAAGGGCTCTCTAGGTTGCAGCCAAAACACATGTGACACCTCATTGTGAGATTAACACGTGTTGCACGACACCCGTCGACAAAATTAAAATGCGGCAAGGCCCCCCAGGCAATGCACGTGAACCAAGCCTAGCCACCATGCCATTGAGCGCCAGAAGGTCATTTTTAGGCTGTTTTGGACTATTTTGTTATTTTTTGAAATTTTAAGAAAATTTTTGGATATTTTTATTAACAATGGATTAATTAAGGATTTAATGTGGACTTTTCAGATCAATGAGACTGTGAAGGAAATTTCCAACTAAAGATCAACTTAAGTACAGTGAGTGACACATTGATTTAAAAGTTATTTATAAAGCATGATTTTCAAGTTATTGTTCGAGATATGTTTTATGAAACTGTTTATTCAAATGATGTTTTACAACTATACTATGTTTACTAATATATTGACATGTTATGAAAGCAAAATAAAATTTTCAATGTTTTCCAATATGTTTTCTCCTAGCCCGAATATTCTATGAGATCTATTGTATACATGTGGTTAACTCCATATTGATGGTAGGGGTTGATGAGCCTATAGTTTATGAGCCATCAAAAAGAGTATATTTTTAAGCCTTGAAGGAGCTAGCAGGATTAGAGTGAAAGCTATTTCCCATTGAATGTTCCGTCTTAGGACGAAGAGATTTAATACTCAATATGGCTATGGATCATGTCTTCCAAAAGTTATGCAAAAGTTCAATGTTTCAAGAATCATGTTATGAATTGACTATTTAATGTTAATGTTATTTAAGCTTCAATTTTATGTTAAATTGTTATTGAAAACTTGTTTTACAAAATTGTTGCTCACTAAGTTTTTTGACTTTCTCTTTAAAAATGTTTTTCCTCTTTCCAGTTATAGATTGTGAGTCTCCGTGTGTTGAACGTGCTGCTGCCAGAAGAAATTAGTTTTCAGTCATGAAAGGAAACGATTTATTAAAAATATCGTCGTGTTTTATAAAAGTTTATACTTTCATGTTCTAAAGGGTTACACTAGAAACTTTCATGTTCTAAAGGGTTACACTAGAGTTTTAAGTTATTTCTAAGTATAAAGACTTTCGCTTGCAAACGTTTTATGTTTTCAAGTTTAGGATCAGTTGAAATTGTTTCAGAGGAGAATGATTTTAGTTGACATCAAGTCACCTTTCGGATCTAGTGCAGTTGATCTGAGAGGAGGTGTGACATAAATTCCAACAACAATAAATTTAAAGGTGGAAAGAAGTGTTATATGTTCAATATTTCTAAAACAAAAATCAAATGAGAATGACCTTTAGACTTCAAACTACATGTTTTTTTAGGTTATAAAAAAACTGCACAATATATACATAATTTAACTTAACTCAACTATACACTCTAATCGCAACTTCTTAAACAAAGTTAAGCAATGCGAAAAATGTAAAGATCGACAAATAGATATATGTGGTTTACTAACAAAGAAAATGTTTCAAAATATAATACGGTGTCACTAATTTAAAGAGTTTATATATTACACTTCTCTAAACCCTAAGGTCAAAATTGTATACTCAATTACACTTCTACACCTTGACTCACTCCCAAATCGGACAACGAGATTCTCACACTGGGTTGTTCGTAGTGCCACATAACAAATTCAAGGTATTTCATCACCAACTCAACTCAACTTTGTGCATCAAACAAACCTATAATGATTGGCACATTTCTTAAATCAAAGAGTTGGATTTTTAGCAAGATTTTAAAACAAAAACAAGTTTTTAAAAACTTTCATAAACTTCATTTTCAAAACAAAAAACAAAAACCAAATGAAAAATGCTAAGGGCTTTAGAGACTTAAACTTGTAATTTTACCTAATCCTTTTAAAGCAAAGAAAAGTTTAGAAAAAACTTGTAGTGACTCAATTTTGGCTATTTTTTATTTGGTTTCAAAGTTACAAAATATTATACATTCAGTTTTTAAGTTTTGAGTTTGATTTCAATTTACTCCCCTAAGTTTCAAACATTACACTTTTATCCTTGAGTTTTGTTTAAATTTGGTTCTTGTATTCCAGACTTACACTTCTTATCTCAATTTTCACTCAATACTCACATTTTTTCTTTAGTATTAATGTCCATTAATTAATTAAAAATTAAAAGAAAATTAATTAATAAATTTCACTATTTCACGTCACTATTAAAACTAAATTTAAAATTTCACTTTATAATCTTTTCAATTAATTAATAGATATTAATGTAATTGATTGAAAGTGAGTATTGATAGAAAGTAAAGGGTAAAAGTATAAAAGGATAAAATTGTAATATATTTTGAAAGTAAAATTCAAAATTTTAAGAACTAAATAAAATACTAACAAATTGAATATTTTGAAGTTTGAATTGAAGGGAGGAGAAAACAAAACTAAATAAAAATAAAGGTACGAAAAAGCTATATATGTAAAAGGTCTTTAGTTGATTTGGCTTTCAATGTTGGGGTGATTTAACATCCGATCCTCTCTCCATGCTTCTAGTTTGCTTAGATGGAAAGTTTGTTGAGATCATTTTTTCTCATTTTTCTTTAGTCTCAATTAAGATTCTTCCTTACTAAGAAAAGTCCCAACATAAAACTCAAGGAGAAAAAAACAAACATCATGTTGAATTCATTACACCTATAAACTTGACATAAAATAATAATAGTCCATCGTCAATTGTTTTATATATATAGTAACAAAAGATGTTGAGGAATTTGAAAGAAGAAAACAAAAACATGTGAAATCCCACTCATTAAGAATCTATCATACTCATTTGTAATCTACACTTTTTGTTATTAGATACTAAAAGGGAAAACTTTGAAGGATAGAAGAAAAAAACAGATCATTTAGTGGGATTAAACAAACTTAATTTCCATGTGATTTGTGCAGTACCTATTTATAAAGTAAAATTAGGCCAATTTTTCTTTTTTCTTTTGCACACCTGAAACGATCATAATTCTTATAATATATGGTCCTCGTGGTAAAGATCATGATTATAATATATGATTAAAAAAGCTGTCAAAATGAAATAATTAAATAAATAAAAGCAACATAACTTTATTGTATATTTTGAAAACAAAACAATTTCTAAAGCCACCGTTTGATAATGCAAGTATTATTGAACATTCCAATAATAATGGGATGGGTCACTACTGGTGGATCCATACATTTTAGATAGTGTATCAAACATATACTCTATATAATAAATCACTAAAAAATATTAAAAAATATTTTAACGTCTCACATTCATGCTCCAATACCATTCACTTCATTTGTAGTAATAAAGAAAAATTTGACAATTTCCACGAAAAAAAATATAATATATTTTTCATGAAATATTGTTGAGAGAGTGAAAGTTTAAATTACCCATAGCTAGGAAATAAGTTAGGATTTTATTTTAGTTAGGTTTTTTACCTCTTTTTAAAAAATGATTTTTATGACATTGTTGAAATTTGCCAATAAAATTGACATTTGGAATATTTGGAAAAATAAATTATTCAAATTTGGAGTCTAGAATTTGGAAAGAAAATTAATATTTGAGAAAAATAAATTATTGAAATTTATAAAGAAATATGATATTTTGGTATAAAAAATTATTGATATTTGAAACAAAAACTATTTCATGAAAATAGTTGCAAAATACAAAATTCAAACACTTTGACTTTTTGGTTATGAAGTGATGGCACGCCATCTCACTAGAACCAAACTTTATTTTAAATAAAATATTATTTAATATATATTGTAATCTAACACTTCAAAATTAATATTAAGATACAAAAATCGATAATGTGAAGGAGATACACATGTTGATTCTTGCTTGTTAGGTGCTTAAACGGAACTCAATGTTGTTTATGTACACAATTAATTAATTCTATACAATGAGTCATTGAACATGATCATAGCTTGCGAGATAATCATTATGTCTCACTTCATCAAATAAATACTAAGTAGTATAAGGAAGCAGTAGGTTTACCCAGATAATCCCAGGTCGAACACAAAGAATTGATATCAAAGCTTATTTCTAGGGTCTACTTATCAGCAGACATTAAGATTTATATAAAAAAAAAATATAAAAGAATGTAAGCACGAACTATAACTACTTATGTACACTTAGAGACTTCTGTAAAGAGGATTAAAAGATGGCGAGATGGAATTGCAAACTAACTTGCAAAGGAAGATCTATGCATTATAAGGTGATTGAGCAATGCGAGAGCTTTGATGCGATATAACTTGCTTAATCAACTTATGATTAAGACTTGCTCCTCTCGGAGTCATTAAATGCCACAAATGGTTACCTATCGGGATACAAGTGACTAAGCGTGGTCAGACGAGATATATTTAGAAGAGAGTCTAAATGTTGTTTAAGTGTGTTAGTGCATGTTGGATAAAGTATTGAATGTACCTCGTTAGTTGAATTGTTAGTGAAGTTTTCGTATTTCACCCAAGTCCACATTCTCTGCTAAAATTTTCACGGTTATCTTTATTTCCGCTTACTAAGCATTATGCGCATTATTTTGCGAAGAATCTTGCGTAGAATGTCTAGGCGATCACGTCTCCACTTCATCACATAGAATGTTTTTGGAAAGTATTCTTTAGTAATTTGCTCTTTGCTAGATGAGTTGGAATCACCAGCATTTGCATTCAAAGGTGTGTAGGTGGAAATTTCTCTCCTCTTGCTTATAATTTTTCCAATTCATAAGTTTTTCATTAATCTTCCAACAAGTTTCACATGTATGTCAGGGTTTATTGTAATGGTCACACCAGATTCAAGGCTTTTAACACTCTTGTTAGAGTGGTTAGAGACCTTTATGGTTGTTTGTTTGATGACCAACGTAGTTCTACTAAATCAATAGACTTTTTTTTCCAACCATAGCATTCTTGGGCTTTCTTCTCTGCAAACGTCACAAAAAACCGTCATTAATAGATCAAAGAGTGGTTTTCCCAAGTATTTGACCTCTAACCTCATCAAATTCAATATTGAGGTAGACAAGGAACTTGTAAATATAACCTTAAATTTTCCTGTAATGCTTTTAATCATTTGTAGACTTTCACACTCATGAATCAAAGAGATCCAGAACTTGCCAAATCTTTTTAAAGGAGTGAAAGTATAGCATCATCGAGTTACCTCATCGTATATCTCCAAATTTGATATTCGCTCAAATACATGTGATTGATTGCCCAAATAAAAGTACATGTGTCACACTATCTTTAGAATTCATTGGTAGTGGAGTAGCACTTGTAATTACAACTGATGTCATCAACCATGGAGTTTACAAGTCAAGTCATAAGCATGAAATTTTCGACATCCCATGCAGCAAACAAAGGGTCATCTAGTTTTGAGGCAGTCCTCTCTAGTAATATAGCCAATTTTCCATTGGCCACAAAATACAGTTCAACATTTTGTAACCAACGAAGAAATTTGTCTACATTAAGTCGGATCGTGGTTATTTGGATAGTAGAGCTATCGTAATGGATATAAATGTTGATGTTAGCCATAGATGACTTAGTATTTGACATGCCTGAAGCAACAAAGGTACAAAACGGAGAAAACATATCTGAAAAGGCAAACCAAACTCATTAGATACTAAGTCGCAACCAGCAAGGACCAGTCACAAATGATGGCAAAGACAAAAAATCCGCCAACATACAACAAAAATTGTAAGAAAAACGCGCTTCCAACGAGTTATGGCCAACACCAGCAATCAATAGGAGTAGAGCCAACCAACGACAAACCTCGAGGCAACCAAGGCACATGGGTGGCATTGGCAAGCTATAAGAGTTTTGGGGTTTTTAGGTTTCCAGAAAAATAGGGTTTTGTATGTTTTCAAAAAAATTAGGTTTCTTTTTAGGTTTTCAAAAACCTTCTCTGGTACCATGCCAAATAATGTTATTTTCTATATTTCACAAAAAAGAAAAAAAAAAGTTCTTTTGAATAGAAGAACAGCCCATTATAAAGAAGGAAAATATAAATTTGGCAAATATACAACTAATACAATAAAATATAATACAACCAATACAATACAATAATCAACATCTTCTAACCTTTATTCACATCTCTTCTTCTTCTTCCTTATCATTTGAATGTTTGCTTCAAATCTTCTAATCTATTTACATCTCATGTTCTGCTCATATCTTGTCCTTGTAAACCATTCAATCTTTTATCATCTCTTCTCCTAGTCGACTAATACCAATTTTACTATATAACAATGTTCCTTGAATCATCTCTTTCTATAATCAATCATGTCACACCTGTTTTCGCTTGAGCAACTATTGTGATATCATTTTCACCTTTTAACCTTTTGTTGTGAACATGAAGGAGATAATATAAAGGACTTTATATTATATTCTATATGGAAAACAAAAGCATTAGGGATGGATGAATTTGATGAGTTGAGCGAGAAAGAGTTGACAATTAATGAAAGAGTGCATCAACGAAAGAGAGTGCATCAACTGAAAGGAAAAAATGAATAGGTAGGAGAGGAAATGTGGATGGGTGAATTATCTAATGAGGCCGCCACAATGTAGTTGCCTCTAAAAGACTGCCCTTTAATAAGCATTGGATCTAAATTAAAGGTACTATCTCGTAATTCAATCGTAAAAATGTGTAAGCCACATTTTGGCAGCCTCACCAACTAACTTCTCAAGTGATTAGATGTAGATGAATTTGAAACATAGACCTCGTGGTCAATAACATTCTCGTTTGCCAGTTGAGTTATACTTGCTTTAGCAGAAAAATAGATCAGCAAGAGAAATAATTTGAGGTTAATTAGAGACTTACAAAATAGAAAAGTGGAATTTTGGAGGGGAAGGAGAGAGGGAGAAAACAATAGAATCTTTGACCTTTTATCTACTGTAAATAAATATCACTATATGAACCCATGTACGCATATTATGCTAATAAATCTACCATTAGCATTATATCTCTGCACCTTCTAGTAATAAAGTAATGATCTAGAAGAGAGTTTAACTAAAATAAGAAAAGAAAAAAGTGAAACCTTTAACTGATATCGAAGTAGAATCCATCCTGGCTTTCATTTGACACTGCTGAGTAAAATCAGATTGTACCTGTTAAGAGCAACTCAAATTCTACCGTCTTCGAAGAGGCCGCCGCTGAAGAAAAGGAAATAGACAGAATATCAGAAAATATCATGTTAGGCAAATACTTAGATATTGGTAAAAAGGAGTGTGTTACCAGTAGGTAGGAACAAAGTAGTTAACCAGTTCAGTTTATCATTATTTTCATATCGCTTCACTTGCAAACTTAAAAAGAAATGGTTGATGCATAGAGTTACGAAAGAGGCACATACTCTTTGTCCATGATCTTGTCCTTGTGTCTGCATATTGGTCATCCTATCTTGATCTGGGACCAATTCTGGATTTCCATGCTTGTAAATTGCTTGCAGTGCTCTAACGACGAAAGGTCGAACTATATTCACTTCCATAGCAGATAGATCTTTAATCTAGGATTGAACAACCAGAAGACCCCATCACATCAGCACATAATCAAAAAGACTAACTAGTGGGGAGGAACTAATAGAAGTTAAAATAATATACAATAAAGCACCGTGGCGTCAACAATTTGGTTATTATATAAGGAAACAAAAATATATCTACCTTCACTGCAGATGTGCGCGTATCGATTGACTCCAAGCTGGTTTCAACTTTGTGAAACCTAACATCTCTGATATCTTCAATAAGAGACCTCACCTGTGAAAAGTAACTCAATCATATTACTCAGAAAACTATTGTAAGTTTGGAACTACATGCCAGAACTCAACAGAAAAGCTCCTAACTCACCAAATACATGTCAGGAACGTCATCTCGTGCACTATCATCCACAACATTAAGCTAACATCAACTATTTTAAGAACCAAACAGAGAATTTATAATGTTGAAGATTTCAATACTTACTGGTCAAAAAGAAGTTTTGATATTTCCACGTAATGAAAGGGTAATATCTGGAAAGATCCTTGAGAATCTCGTTCTGCCTCCAAAATTTGTGTCAACTTTTCTGTCCACAAAGTGAAAAACAGTGAGATTGCAAAATATCAATACTTATCTTCTTTTTCAGTCTTTTTACTACCCCATATTTCTTGTAGTCTCTTTATCATCAATCAAAAAAGAAAAAAGAGGAAAAATGCCTAAAATGCACCCATTGGAAGGAAGGAATCCAAAATATTTGGACAAGCAATAAATTGTGAGAAAATATCATGTTGTTCTAATGTACTATTGAACAATCCATCCTATACAAATACGTAATCAAGTTGCAAGAAAGTAGTTGTGTGCTCCAAGCCACCATAAACCATTCAGCTCTCTATGTCCAACCAAACTACAACACTTTCTCCCTTATGAGACACCATAATATTATTATGACATTTTTTAAATCTTAAATCAATGATTGGCCCAAAAACTCTAATGGGTGAAAGAAATTTTAGTATTACATCATCTAACACTCTTCACTTGTGGGCTTGAAATATGTAAAAGACCCAACAAGTGGAAGTTAATATTGATTGAAGAAGAAATAACATGAGAGGAGATTAAACATAGGACTTCCTAAACCACTTACTACGGTGCCAATGTTTTAAAAAACTATTGAGGCTCGCCTCGAAGCAATGCTCTAAGTTTTAGCCTCAAGACTGAAAAGGGTTACGCCTCTAATAAATGAGGCTTGCGCCTTCGTGAAAATGCACAGAGGCTTAAAATCTCTATGCACCAAGTGATTTGTCTAATTCTTCGAAAATAATAAGGTTTGAGTTGTGACAATTGGAACCAAGACTCTTTCCTGTTGTGAACTTAAGAATGTCGAAAGCAAGAATATAAAGCATAAATCAATCCTATTGCTGATAGTAGTGATAGTAATGAGAATGAAGATGTCACAACTCTGAACACGTTGTGTCCTACATTCCGTGTGCTGGAAATGAGAAGATAAAAATTGTTGATGGCTCCTTCGCTCCCATTGCCGGGAAAGGACAGATTTCGCTTTTTGACGGGTTCTCATTACACAATGTGTTGCATGTGCCACGAATTTCATATAATCTTTTGTCGATTAGCAAGATTACTCGTGAACTAAACTGCAAAGCAACATTCTTACCTGATTCTGTTTCTTTTCAAGACTTGAGTTTGGGGAAGATGATTGGCACTACCCAACACAAAAGGGGTATTTATTTGATGATGATGCCCCCTCTAGTAGTATTTCTAGGACTAGTCTTTTATCATCCTACTTTACAACCTCTGAAAAATACCTTATGTTGTGGCATTTCCATTAAGGCCATCCCAACTTTAAATATATGAAATACCTATTTCCTCATCTTTTCTCCAAAGTTGATGTTTCTTCCTTATTCTTGTGATGTATGCATAAAAGCTAAACACCACCGAGTCACTTTTCCTTCGCAACCCTATAAGCCAACTTGACCTTTTACTCTTGTCCATAGTGATGTTTGGGGACCATCCAAGGTCACTACCTCCTCTGGAAAATGATGGTTTGTGACCTTTATTGATGACCATACTCGTCTTACTTGGGTTTTCCTGATCTCCGAAAAATCTGAAGCTACCTCCACATTCTGAGACTTCTATCACACCATAGAAACGCAATTCAATTCAAAGATTGCAATTCTGCGAAGTGATAATGGTCGTGAGTTTTAAAACCACTCTCTTAATGAGTTCTTATCCTCTAATGGAATTGTTCACCAAAGTTCCTGTGCTTACACCTCCCAACAAAGTGGAGTTACCGAACTAAAAAATTGTCACCTTTTGAAAGTTGCTCGTTCCCTTATGTTGTCCACTTCTCTTCCTTCCTATCTTTTGGGTGATGCCATTCTTACTGTAGCTCATCTCATAACGCATGCCTTCTCGTGTCCTTCACTTCTAGACACCGTTAGATTGCCTCAAAGAATCCTATCCCTCCACTCATCTCATCCTTGATGTTCCCCTTCGGGTGTTCGGTTGCACTGCCTATGTCCATAGCCATGGTCCTAACCAAACTAAATTTACTCCTAGGGTTCAGACTTGCGTGTTTGTTGGATATCCTCTACACCAACGAGGCTATAAATGCTTTCATCCTTCTTCACGTAAGTACTTTGTTACCATGGATGTCACCTTTATTGAAGATCGTCCTTTTTTTTCCGTTAGCCTATTTTAGGGGGAGAATGTGAGTGAAGAGTCTAACTATATACTTCCCTTAGAGTCTTCTTATCCTACTATGGTTACCTTACCTGACCATAGCCCTCACAGTACAGTCTTACCTACAAATCAAGTTTCTTGGAAAACCTACTATAGGAGGAATCTCATAAAGGAAGTTGAGTCTCCTGTTGTTCAGACGGCTCCAATGCAGGTTTCTGAACCAATAAGAGATCAAGGTATGACTGATTCAGTTAATAACAAAACATGTGAGAATGACAGGTCTGAGACAACTATTCTGGAAGATATGGGTGAGCAGGGCAATATTGATGAGGCCATTATAGACAAAGAGGACAGAATTATTGGAAACGAGGTTGTTGTTGAACATACTGAAAATAGTAGCAGGTATGATTCATCTCTTGATCTTCCTATTGCATCGAGGAAATGTACAAGGTCCTGCACAAAGCACTCCATATGTAATTATGTGTCATACAAGAATCTCTCACCACAGTTCAGAGCTTTTACTGTCAGCCTTTGACTCTACCACAATACTGAAAAATATTCACACTACGTTAGACTAGAGTGTCCTGAATGGAAGAATGTTGTCATGGAAGAAATGAAAGCTCTTGAAAAGAATAACACTTGGGAGATTTGTGCTCTACCCAAGGGACACAAGCCTGTGGGATGCAAATGGATGTTCACTCTCAAATACAAAGCAGATGGAACACTTGACAGACACAAGGCAAGGTTAGTTGCAAAGGGATTAACTCAAACCTATGGTATTGACTATTCAGAAACTTTTTCTCCAATTGCTAAATTGAATACTGTTAGAGTTCTGTTATTTGTTGCTGTGAACAAAGATTGACCTCTATACCAGTTGGATGTTAAGAATGCCTTTTTGAATTGAGACCTTGTAGAGGAAGTCTACATGAGCCCCTGCCTGGATTTGAAGCCTAGTTTGGTCAGCAGGTGTGTAAACTCCATAAATCCCTATATGGTCTAAAACAATCTCCTAGAGCATGGTTTGAAAAATTTAATACCTTTGTCAAGTCCCAAGGGTATAGTCAAGGACACTCTGATCATACTTTATTTACAAAGGTTTCCAAGACTGGAAATATTGTTGTTCTAATAGTTTATGCGGATGACAGTGTTTCGACTGGAGATGATCAGGCAGAAATCAGTCAACTAAAGTAGAGAATGGGTGATGAATTTGAAATCAAGGATCTGGGAAATCAGAAATATTTCCTTGGAATGGAGGTGGCCAGATTTAAAGAAGGTAACTCCGTGTCTCAGAAAAAATACACCCTTGATTTGCTAATCGAGACAGGTATGTTGGGATGTCGTCCCGCTGACACTCCTATGGAATTCAACTGTAAACTAGGAAACTCTAACGATCAAGTTCCAGTTGATAATGAACAATATCAGCGCCTCGTGGGTAAATTAATTTACTTATCCCTTACTCGTCCTGATATTTCCTTTGTTGTGAACACATGAAAGCTGTCAACAGAATTTTGAGATACTTGAAATCAACACCTGGTAAAGAGCTGATGTTTAGAAAAATAGACAAAAAGACCATTGAGGCATATACTGACTTGGATTGGGCAGGATATGTTATTGACAGAAAAACTACCTCTGGTTATTGTACCTTTGTTTGGGGCAATCTTGTAACTTGGAGGAGTAAGAAGCAAAGTGTTGTGGCCAGAAGTAGCGCTGGGACCAAATACAGAGCTATGAGTTTGGGAATATGTGAGAAAATTTGGCTTTAAAAAGTCCTGTCAGATCTTTCATCAAGAATGTGAAACACCATTCAAGCTTTTCTGTGATAATAAAGCTGCTATTAGTATTGCTAATAACCATATTCAACATGATAGAACTAAACATGTTGAAATTGATCGACATTTCATCAAAGAAAAACCGGACAGTGGGAGCATATGAATTTCGTACATCCCTTCGAGTCAACAGGTTGCTGATGTTCTTACCAAGGAGCTTCTCATACCAAACTTCGACTTTTGTGTTAGCAAGTTGGGCCTCATTGATATTTACGTCCCAACTTGAGGGGGAGTATTGGATCCTTTTCTTTTTTTCTAGATATTTTCCTTATTAGAATCCTAGAATATTTATAGGAAGATTATGGAAATGTTTTCCTTATTTCCTAAATCTTTTCCATTTTTATTCCATTGTATACTCTATTTATTCTCTCTTGTACCCTTTTGTATTATTCATTAGAAAACAATAATAACAAAAGATCGTGGTTTTT
Organism: Cucumis sativus; assembly: GCF_000004075.3. Taxonomy (NCBI): domain Eukaryota; kingdom Viridiplantae; phylum Streptophyta; class Magnoliopsida; order Cucurbitales; family Cucurbitaceae; genus Cucumis; species Cucumis sativus. Next base: position 7,435,782 of record NC_026658.2, read on the forward strand.
CTTCTGATACTCGGATTTCCACGTAAATTGATGTGTGCTCTTTGTCTCTCCTTTCAATAAATTGCTTGACAACTAAAATCAAGGTTAATCAAAACCTCTTTGGGTTTTGCCAGCAACGGTTGAACTAATAAAAATTGTGGTAATATATTTCTCAATTTCGTGGTCACTGAGCTTCTGAAGATCCTGAAGCTATTAAAGAAGCATTGTTTCTTAAAAATTTCTTCAACCCGATTGACCTAGCAAGACTGAATAAAGTTCTTATCGACAAAGGGGAAGAGTTGAATTTTTCAAAAACTAAATGGGCTTTTTTATCTTTGTACATTCAAAACCATGATGAAGTCACTAAAAGGGAAGGAATCTCATCCCTTAGACAAAATGATGGAGATGAGGTGTAATTCAATCGTAAGCACCACTAAGGAAGTCAAGAAGTCTCTCTCATTGAGGAAAAAGAAAGAAGCCCAAAAAGGTAAGCGGGTCCAACCGAACCAATCCAAATTCGTTCAGCAGCTAATCACTACACCCTGTTTCTTCTGATCAATTAGCACCTCCTTTAGTTGCAGTCTCAGAGCCCATTAATAATCCCGCAGGCAAGTGTTCAAGTAGTTCCTCTTCTTCTCATTCAACTTCATCATCAACCATCTCTTATTCGATCAGAGCTAGGTCTAAATCTGGGGTTAAGCAAAGGTCAAAAGCACACATAGCTTCACTTCCTTTCGAGCCATTTCCAAAACATTTGGTCTGAAGAAAGAGAAAAAAGGTGATCACTAAGAAGAAAATATCCAAGGCAAAGCTGATTCCAGAAGTTAATCCAGATTTATTAGAAGAAAATTGTGCCCAAGTTCAGGTTCTCAGCCAAGGTACCAAATCAGATTCCCAAAAATCTCACTCTCCTCAACTTAAGTACTCTGTTTTCTCATTGCCTAATTCAAAGGTGAAATTCCTGAGAGGTACTCGTTGACATACTCTGGTCATTCCATCCAAAAAGAAGTGGGAGACAAATTTTGATTCTCCTTTCAGCGTGAGTAGTGAAAAATATGAACCCTTTGAAAAAACAGAAGTAATGGAGGAGAAGTTGCAAATGGAGCCCTTAGAAACAGACCTAAATACTATATTTCACATCAATGAAAAAATGAAAGATGAACTAAAAGTAGACAAAAAGTGTTCGGTTTGCCCATCATCAATTCAGCCCACCAAAATTTTGGATCTCCTGAAAACGTTTGTAGCTGATGGCAGGTTAGTGTTTGGTTGATGCTTCCCAGCAGATTATGAGTCTCTCAAAATTTTCATGATCTTTTTGCACGTGGTAATCTGGAGGTTGTTTTCTTGCAAAGCTGAAGGACTCAAGATTCTGATGTTGGTTCCTCAGTTGTGTAACACTTGGAGTAGCTTGGTTGCCTCCCTTTTCTTGGTGTCTCCTGTTCTTCCATTTTGATGCTTTCAGTGTGCAAGTTCTCACCTGAATTGGGGCTTTGTTTTGAATAATTAATTAAGTTTCCTCTGTATTGTGTTTTCTCTTGTTTGTTCAGGGTATAGAAGTTTTTGAACTGGTTTCGTCTTTTGTATTGATCGTTTTTTTAGTCCTTTTGGTACTTTTCACTCTTAGTTTATTTTTCTTGTACTTTAAGCATTTGTCTCACTCATTAATAAAAAGGAAAAAAAATTCATCGTAACCAAGCTAATTTGTCTTTTGTCTATTGGTGTAATAGCTTCATCTTGTAAACGAAAATTATGAAGATGCTATCGGGTGTCAATCTAGTTGAGATGATTAGGTGCACGTATTGACTCCTAGATCTCTAAATTTAAATATTTGTTTTGTATGGTTGCTTTCTGGACTTTGTATGAGTTCTCTTTAAAGAAAAACACAAATTCTACATCTATAGATCTTACAACCTTCAAGTGGGTATGCAGACTTGAAATGGCATTAGATTAAGATTTTGTTCATTTATTTATTTATCTATGAAAAGCTCAAGGATTATGACACACAGAAAAGAAGCTTCAACCTATTTAACAAACAAAACTTACCCACTGACATCCACTCTGGAGTCCTAATTGCACATTTCCCTCTTTTTTTCAGAGCAATCGCTAGCCACAATGGAACTTCAGTTGCTATTTGGGGATAGAATGGACCATAATCCCCCTATTGAAAATACAAGAAAATCAATAACGCTAAGCACTTTAGCAAGAAGAAAAGACCGAAAACACACAACAAAATATAATTGCAATAAAGCCAACATGAACCGAAGACATACACAGATCAAATGCAGAGAATCCATTCTCATATTGGGAATAATCTCCACCATTTCATCTTCAGCTACAAACTCCACCTGGACAAGAATTTCCAAAAGAATTCTGATCAATGTCATTTAGCGATGACTTAATCATTTGAACAGAGCAAGAAGGGGATACCTCTTCTGCAGAAAATAGGTTCAGGTGAGGATCTGATTGACCAGCCATTTCTGTTAGAAGGAAATAAGGTTATTCATATATAAAATACCAGTTTCAGTCTTGATACGGATAACTATAGACAGAAAGATTAAATTTCGTTCTCACAAATTTTGAATTGTGATACTAGACCAATTTGATTCACTGAAAACTTAAAAGCCTTAACCCCCCCCCCCCCCCCCCCCCCCCCCATTCTACAAAAGTGCTTAAGGAGACGGTTTGGATTTGGGTGTGTTTGATGGAAGATGCTCGAGACATCTGGGTTTTTCAGGCCTAGTATGTGGATTTGTCAGACAAATTCATGGCTTTAACAATATCCTAAGCCCAACCATCATAGGTTGGTCTAGTAGTCAATAAGGGTCATTCATCATAGATATAATAATTGACTTAGAGTGAATAGGTTCAATTCATGACAGTCACCTATCTAAGAATTAATATCCTATGAGTTTCATTGGCACCGAAGATGTTGTAAGGTCAGGCAGGTTGTCTCGTAAGATTAATCAAGGTTCACAGAAGTTGGCTTGAACACCAACAGATATTCAAAAAATAAAAAGACAGTAGCGTAAACCCATCTCTTCACATCATTTTTCATTTTCTAAATCCAAGCTTCCAAATTTTGCACCCAACACATGTTCTTGAACTCATGTTTTCAAACTCTCCAGTTAAATTAAACATCTACGCTTAACATTTTCACACTTAAACGAACCAGCACCCTAGTGCTCCTACAGAATTAAATTCCCAAATCTTCACTCCTTCAGAAATTACAAACCATGCCATGAAAAATCATCCAGTTCATCACATACCCTATCTAGCCATTAAAAAAATGAAGCGATATTATTAGAAATTAAAAAAAATAAATAAACCCTACAATCTAGGAATTAAATTGTCTACTTGAAGAAGCTACAGCAAACGAAATAAGCAGAAGATGTCTGATAGATGAATAGATAGATACAAGAGCGAATAGTAATAATACAAAAGGAAAAAGGTTGAGGGGAAGTAGAGTGATGCGATAAGCGTATAAATTCATCATTGTTACTAAAGGGAAAAAGGTAAACAATACAAATCTGAAAAAATTACCAACAAAAGCTTCAACCGAGGTAGTAGGAGTCAACGGCAGTGGTAGCTGAGAAGTCGACGGCGACGGCAGCTGAGTGGGACACCAAATGCGAAAGACAGAGGGAAGAGAGAACGATGCTGAGAGTCGAAGTTCACTAGAAAATTAACCAAAATAGGAACCCATGTTGGGAGGGAACATTTTGGGTTGGTTTTTAAATTCTGCTTTGGGAGGAGTCGTTTTTAAAATATAACAAACCATCAAATATTCCCACCCAACAATTTCAAAAACGAACAAAGTTTACACTATACAAAAACACACATGACCGATATTCTTTTCGTTGTTTTCTATGAAATGAATCCCTATTTTATTAATAATTTTACACTGAAAAAATATCACAAGCCTATAATGAAAGCTACAAAAATGCTATTCTTTTTTTACATGAGCGTTTACCTTTCACGATGGTTTAGATTTGGCAATTGTTTTGGTACACGGTTGTTTATATTCGGTATACAATCGTTTAAATCAAGAGTTTTTCCAGATTCTTTATGTTTGGGAGACGATCTTGAACGACCAATAGTTTGAAAAAAATAAAAATATAGATATAGATATTTTATATTTAGTACACAATCTTAAACCAAATAAAAAATTTTAAAAAAAATAGAAGAAGAATAAAAGAATGATCATGGAAAAGAAAAAAAATCGCAAGAAGAAAGATGATGAAAATGAATGACAAATCTGAAATATTTTTAAAAAATTGTTAGATAGGCTTTTTCATTTTGTTATACGAAACGTAAATATTTTTACTCTTGTTATATTGATAAAAATTAACATTTTGGTAATGTATATATTTATTTTGTTTTGATTTCTAAACTTGAAAAAAATATATATTTTATCCTTCAACTTTAAGACGATCATATTTTTGTTTGTGTTAGAATTTGATAACTTTTAGTCGTAAATGACCAGACGATTCATCGTATTACTTAAATTAATAAATAATCAAGAAATTTTACTTATTGATTTTATAAATCTTTAATGTCATCGCAAAAATATAATCAATACATTTATGTGATAAACTCAAAAACTAAATTTTGTTATTTTTCTTTTCCAAAGCTCAAATCTATCACATCCTCTCTCTTTCCGTCCTTTATATTTTTTTTAAAAAAAATAAAATAAATCGCAAAGCTTATAAGAAGAACATTGAGTAGAATTAAAAAAATAAAATAGAACTAGGTGTTGACATCCCTTGCAACATAAAATAAACTAAAAAACTAAAATAAGTACAATTCACATGTAAAATAAACTTTACAAAACTATGGATAAATATTCCTACGATGAATCACACCCTCCTCAAAAAAGGAAAAATAAAGAATTTGGAGAAAAGAAAAAATAAATATCTCAAACTTAAATACACAAAAAAAAATTGTATGTCGATGAAATTTCTTCTAGCACAAGTACTTTGACAAAGTGAAGTAGAGTACTAAAGCTCCAAAATAGTGCCGATAAAAATATTGAAGGCAAAGTGACTTTTTGAGTTATTAGTTGATAAAACATCAATATAATTAAAAATCAAAACCCTATTATTTGGTCATCTACGTATAAAAGCCACATGTCACACCCTACCTCACACGCATCCACAATCTCGTTATGTGGTACAAGATGTGACTTAAGCAACCCTAGCACCTAAAGTGAAATGTTAGAATGCTCACTCATGTCCTTACCCTTATACTTAAACATTTACCACGCAGCGAAAATTTATTAAACTTTAAATATAGTTGATAAACACAAATCATTCCTTGTTACTTGAACAAAGTGTTCTTCAATGCACTTCCCTTGGTACAAAAGAAAATCTTAAACTTGAACGTCTTGCCTAGCTCTCACAAAATTGAGATGCAGCTCCTAGTGTACAAGACTTTTATAAACAATATAATTTCCTAATTACAAGAAATACAAAGTAAAAGATCTTAGATCCCTTGCTCAGCTTTCACGAGTATCAACTCATCTTATATTTTCTTATTTGGCTTAAACGTCTGATCACTTGAGGAGAGAAAACTTAAAACGTAATAAGAAAACTCTTTCTCCTTCTCAAGCATTCGAGAAATACGTCGGCCACAACCCCCTCATTCGCAATTCTTCTTTCTCTTTTCCTCTCCTCCAGTCGACGCCACCATCTAGCCACCATTTACGTTGTTTGACTCACTGGACGAAGACTAACACGCTAGCTTTTCCATCTCCCTCGCACGTTTGTTATATTTATGAAAGTTAACCTTTAATCTATTGGTTGTAATTAACTTTAGTCTATGACTAGACTAAAATAAATGAGTTATAGAAATTTGAACCTCTTACCCCTAAAGAATAAAATAGTATATGTTAAAGTTACTTATCATGATTCTAAGCTAATTTTGGTGTATAATTTTATAATTTAAATATTATTAACTCTTACGTGTTATTGAACTAAAAAGAAGAAAAAGAAGAAAAATTGTATAAAATAGAACATTTGACAAACTATTTACATTTTATATCATATAAAATGTAACAAATTTTGTATTTTAGTAATTTTGTTATATGAAATGTAAATAGTTTGTCAATTTTTTCTATTTTTGAAAATGCCCAAAAACTTGATATGTTTATTTATATAAGGTTAAAAAATTGTTTGATGTAATTTATTATAATGTAGGATATTTTTTTCATATATTACTACTTTGCTATGTCTAATATTTGATTATGCTTAACAATCAATTATTGGGTCATTTCACTGAACTTCAACCACGTGATGTGAGCTCCAAGACGGGTGGAATCGACTCTTTTGATAACGTTTTCTGTTTTTGTTTATCATCTTTTAAGAAACGAACTTGTTTTATAATTGTTTTTGTTTAACTATTGGAGAAACATTCTTCAAATTAAGCAGCAGCAAAAGTGTTTCTCCTATTCATGTTTTTTTTATTTTTATTCTACTATTTCGGGATCATTAGCTTTTGGTCTATTGGAATCAAGCATCCATGGTAACTGTCTCTCTTTTGATACAAGTCATCTGTTCGAATCCCATTTGAAATTGAATCATATTTTTAATTTAACTTCTTAAATTGCACTAGCAGTTAACCTGGTAGATTTCTTAAAGCACCACATAAACTACAAAAGTCTTGAGTTAAGTGTAAAAGTAATGAATGTTATTTTAAAATATATTTGCAAGAATATGGTGTATGTATCACATTGAGAATTTTAAGTAATAAAAGCCCATTTTCTGATGTGTAGAAACATTCTCAAAAATTGCATAAGGTAAAAAATATCACAGAGAAAAAAAAGTGGCCATAGCACAATCAACATACAAATGGTACAGGGACCAGAGTAATTTACAAATAAATAAATTTCCCCTTGTAACTGAAGACTTTCCACCCTTAAAATAACTATATAAGATTTACATTTATTTAGTATTCAATTTTCAAGTTCTGTAATTCTAACAAAGTAAAAAACAGATAAAAGTAACCATTATCTTGTCTTGAACAAAAATATACATTCTCTATAAATTCACAATTACCTACCTAAAGAATACGATTCTAATTACTTACAACAACTAAAGCATCCTTAGTAACTTGATTTACCAAAAGAATCAGGGCTGGCAAAATAGGTTCATGTGGTCAGGGAATATCGAAATCAATTGGCACCGGTGATATACATTTAGTTTGGGTTGTCAACAGTATACACGTAAACTTGTCAAGGATCTCTATTAGAATTATTATTTAACAAAACCAAATTATTAGTAGCTTTTGAGGGTGGCCTATTGATCTTCTCTAATAATCTACTGAATACTAATTTTACTGGTATGCATGCTACAGTTGGGGGCCCAGAAGATTCTGGTTTGATAGATCCATTAATTTGACAACTTACACTATCATGTATTGGCATGTTACCAAAATTCTGCTCAACATCTATTGAAGATAAAGTTCTAGTCTTCTGGTTAGATGATAAGCTTACTTTCTTAGCCATCTTTTTTGGGAGCCTTCTATCATTTGAAGGTCCTCGGGGAATGTGAGGCTGGCCTGCCTTCGAAAGGTAGACCCCAGTTTTTACTTTTTTCAATCTTGATTTCCTTTCTTGTGAATCATAACCAGCTTCTTCACCAACCGGTACTGTTGGTAAATGAGGGCGAGGGATACGAACATTTGCCGTCCTCCTTGCAGTCCTCCAAGCTGGTTGGAGCGCTGTGCTTCCATCATTTTCACTAGGTGCATTGCCTAGACTATCAGAAAGAATAGTTTCAGAAAAACCATCTTCTAGAGTTTCGATTTGAATAGGATGCCCAATTATAGCTTGCCCATTTAACTTGCTCATAAGTGATACGATAGGAACAGGCTCTTTTTGGTAACTTGCATGGACCTTCAGATCAACATCTATTAATATAGTTCTTGGCCTCTCACCAAAATGATGAGGTATACCATATAAGGGATTTTTTACATCCCAATATCCTTTCAAAGCAGGTTGACCTTCCCAGTCAGGCAAATAATTTCTGACAAAATATTGATCTTTTGATACCATTTTAGACGTCAAGTAATATTCCTCTTCCAATGCATCAACTCCATCCATGCTATCATCAAAGTAATCATTCCTATTATTGAGTCTTGTTCGGGCATGTACCCATAGGTGGCTTGATGGTTCCTCATCTACTCCAACGAGTTTTTTAGAAAAATTACGAACATTTCTTTTTCCCTTCAATTTCCACTTGGACACTGCTTCATTAGTAGATACAGGGTCGTGATGATAAAGGTGAGACATATCACCCGAATGCACAGAATCATCAGGTTCCTCGCTGCTCATATTTCCATGCTCCCGTGTGTCCGTTCTTTCAAATGTACTCAGCTCCTTTTCTGAAGGCAAAGTAGAATCTGAAAAAAAAAAACAAATATATGGAATAAATTAACGAAGCAATGAAACACTAAGCGCAAAAGCCAAGGAATACTAACTGCAGACCAGTTGTACAATTCAGAGATCTAAACATGGAGAACAAGGAAAGTTTTCTTTCTTTTTCCTTTCCTTTTTGTAGTAACAAGGTTGCCATCAAAGGGGAATGAAAAGAAACTCACATTCCAAAACACCAAATTTGTAGTTCACATTTTTTGTTTCCACGATTATCGAGAAAATTCCTCAATCAAGCAAATGCTAGAAGCAACATATATAGCAATTTGGTATATCATATCTCAGTGACAAATTTATCTTTGCATGTAAACAACTACATCTAATATAGAATACCAAAGAGAAGGAACAAAACATCACCAGACCTTTAAAAACAATACGAGCATTGAAAATTCAGCTTCAGAATTGAACTTCTCGTGTCTTAATTTTTTTTAAAAAAGTGAACGTTAAAACTGATGCAATCTGGAAAAAATATTTGAATGCCTGGACTTACTAATTCCAACTCACTAACAACACTACTAGCACAACTAAGGGCATATAGCTAAGAAGGAAAACATCCTAGTGTACACACATGTACAGAGACAGAACAAGTTGGACTAGGATAAGATGAGTAATGAATAATGATCAAAATCACCTAATTACATATTCTACCTTGAACTGTGACTTCAACCACGACTGATCGTCACCCTAAGCATCTGGTGAAAGGATCACAATGTAGCCTAGAAATATACCTAAATAAGCACGTCAAATGTGCTAGAGACTCCAAGACCGTTCACAATTACAATATTGGATGTGTGGAAGCTCAAAACATTCAATAAAAACAACTAAGAAGGCGATCATTTAAGAAAAATGAGACTATTCTATTAATGAGGATAAGCATTCAAGTGTAACACATCACTGAAATCTGTAGCAGAAATTAATAGTGCAATATCCATATGACAAACATCCATCTATATGAGAAATACATAATAACCTGAAAGTGCAGTCATCTCATTATCCATGTCCTGATCTGACCTGGAAGAATCGGAATCAGTCTCTGAGTCAGAAGAATCATTTTCAGATGAACCAGAAGCATTTCCTTCGAGAAGGGAATTAGGCTGGGAAGGCATAACCCCAGTTCCTAAATCAGGTGTTGACATCTCAACTTGACCTAGAGAAGATTCTCTGCATTCCAATGAATCACTAGAATCAGCTGGAAGATACATACACTTGCTCCTCTTCGCCCGATCGATTTGCTGCATCCCTGAAGAATAAAAAAATATGATCAGTCAATCTAGCTACCTGTGGCAGTTTACTTTGGGATTGTTCAGGACTGGCTGATCAAGACGAGCATTTGGACATCCCTTGTCCAGTTCCTCAATGAACAATTCAATATATTAAAACTAAAAAGTCCTTACCATTTGCATCGCTGTCATTTCCAATGTTACAACCACCGGAAGGAGCCAGAGCATTGGTATCAGTTGCAAGCATTTCAAAACCATTCGAGACAACAGAAGAAGATAAAAACTTTCTTTTCGAAGAAGTTATTCTGAGTCCAAAGTCCTGCAAGCCTCTCATTCTCGGTCTTGATTCAGAATGGTCATCCTCACCACTACGCTGTGCTCCTTCATTTGCTTTAAGACATGGTTCCGTGATTTCATTGTCATAGCTTACATGTATTGTCTTAGAAAACTGGTGTGATTCAGAATGTCCATCGTTGTGATCATCAGTTCCTATATGTTCTGAGAAAAGTATTCCCTCCTTTGCAGTGGCACCAGGGGATTCAATAGTCATTTGATCAGAATATAAGTTAAGTTTTCCTTGCTTATTCAGTAGTTCCTTCTCAAGTTCAAGAGCATGAAGAATAGCATCCTCCCTTCGCGCATATTTCTCTCTCTTCTTTATTGGCATGCCTTGCGAGGACTCTGCCCTTTCAATACAATCATCAAACTCACCACATCGAAATGGTTTTACTCGCTTGGACTTCTCTAAATTGTACCAATCCCTGAAAAATAGATGAAGATATCAAATACTATATACTGATGATAATAACAATTTTATAGAATTAAGAACATAACAATAACATTTTTATAAAAAAAAATTAGTACGAAGCATGGATGCAACCTTCTTGCTTATATATGATATTGAAAAAATCAAATGAATTACCAAACTGATGTAGTATATACGTTACTGTTTGTTGAATACTTCATATTCCTTCAATTCACTTCAACACTAGGTGTATCCAAGAAATATCCAAGATCTACCAACAAACTTCCAGGAACAACCAAGATTAGGGATATATCATAGGAGACATCTGCATGTTCTGGATTCATCAACATCAAGTGAGGAAGAAGAAGAGGAATTGAAGGAATATGACGGAGAAATGGCACGTAGGCAACAATTTGAAGCTGGAAGGGTTTTAGACTGTAAAGTCACAAGGTAAAACTAGATCTGCCATTTTTTTATAAGAAATGGGATATTGAAGATTTTTTCGATTGGATAAGGGGTGGAAAGCTTTATCAACTACACGAACACATCAAATAACAAAAAGGTAAGTTTGGTAGCTCTAAAATTGAAAGGAGGTGCTTCTACATGTTGGAAACTAACAGAAGAAAACAGAATGAGGTATGGAAAAGAATTAAAAAGATTGACGAGAATGTTAAAGGACAGATTCCTACCCTTACTGCCACACATTAGAAACAAACCCTGTGTAATCAAATATCAAAATTGCCAACAAGGTTCAAGAAGCATTTCTAACTACACGAAATAATTTCATAGGTTAGGAGCAAGAACAAACTTAGCTGAGAGTGAAAATCATCTTATAGCTTGATTTGTGAGGTTTATAAATGGACATCAATGAAAAGATTAAGGTACGTCCCATTGGTTTACTATCAAATGCAATATCTTTGGCTGAAAGCCTGAAACCATTGAAGAAATGAATGAACTTCAATCAAGAAGGTCTAACAAAAGGACTTCTTGGGAAAACAAAAGTGAAGGTTTCAAGAGGAACAAAGTGACATATAACAGAGCCATTCCCTCATCATCTAATGTTGGAACAAAAGGAAAGAAAATTGAACAACCAACAATTGAAGACAAAGCTACAATGCAATATATTTGGCTGAAGCCATCAAAGAAATGAATGAACTTCAATCAAGGTCTAACTGAAGGACTTCTTTGGAAAACAAGAGTGGAGGGTTCAAGAGGAACAACATGACAAACAAAAAGATTCCCTCGTCATCTAATGTTGGAACAACAGGAAAGAAAATTGAACCACCACCAGCCAAAGACAAAATGCCTAAACCTTCTTAGAGAAAGCACAAAATCCATACAATCATCCAAGTATGGGAAAATGTTTCCGTGGTGTCCAAGTGGGACATCTCTTCAACAATTGTCCTTCAAGAAAGACCATAGCAACGGTGGAAGATTGAGGAGCACACCTCATCCCATTTAAGGTCATCATTCAGCAGTATGAAGATTGAGGAGCAAACTTTTAAGGCGTTGAAAGATAGTTATGCAAAGAAGGTGAAGCCAATGAGTTACGTTCATTTCTCTGCTCTAGCACTTGAAAAACAGAGCATGAACCATTATTGGATTATCAAGAATCCAGAAGTTGGCAAAATTGGTTTCAACAATCTTTAGACTGTTACAAGATTGTTCGAGTTTGATAAATGTAAAATTATTCCTTGATTCTATTGTCATTATCAATCCTCTATCTGCGGGAAGTGCTTTACTTCATTTGGATCAAGGTGAGGTGGAAGACTTTGTTGAAAACCCAGGGAAATGGCAAGTTTGTTGCCACTTTCATTTAAAATTGATAAGGTGGAAGCGGGTACATGGTCATCTGAAAGTAGTGAAGGGCTATGGTGGGTGGGTATCAATTAAAAACTTACCCTTAACTACTAGAGCCAGTAAACCTTTGAAGCTATTGCGTCTTATTTCGGCAGTCTAGTATCTATTGCAAATGAAGCATCGAACTAAAAAATTACCCTTAACTACTGGAGCCAGCAAAAGTTTGAAGCTATTGCATCTTATTTTGGCGGTCTAGTATCTATTGCAAATGAAACATTGAACGTTGTTAATGTTGCTTCAAAAAATTAAGTTCAGAAAAATATATACCCTCTCCCCCCCCCCCCCCCCCCCCCCCAAAAAAAAAGAAAAATCAAAGTTCAAGGTGCTTTATTTATAAAAAGTTTCTCCAGCCCAATCGACTTGGCTCGTCTAAAGCAAGTTTTGGTTGATGAAGAGTAAAATTCTTTTAGAAGAGGCTTGTAAAGCTACCCCTTATAACCCAGAAATTTTTTCAAGAAATCCATTCACATCTTGTTTGTTGATGCTTCAAAAAGAAAACCAGATTCCAAAAATACTCCCGGCCACTTTCTTCCTGCCGACGATGGAAGATCCAAGGAGAATAAATCAAACTCATGCTTGTCAGAAGAGAGGGGGCTAGGACAGCACGTGGAGTTCTTGAAAGTGGTCCAAGGGTTGCAAATCCTCTTGGCATGAAAAGCCTCTCTCAAAATTTGCCAAAAGACAGGCCATTAAAGAGTTGTTTTTTAAAGAGGAGAGAGAAGAAGAAAAAGGTCCCTGAAAGTGAAAGGAAAAAAGCAGGGGAAGTCGAAGAGCAGCCCTTAGAGAGGAAAGAGAATTTTTCGACTAAACATACTTTATTGCCAAATGGAATTCCAAGTATCAGCACAGATGGAAGGCAGGTCTTTGTAAGTCACTTCCCTCATCCTTGTCGAAGTCTTTTGCTTCATCCCCACTGCAGATTCTGTGCCCACTAAATCCCCTCCGTAAAAGCTTCATCTTCCAACTCTTCCTCCGTAGATTTTTCTTCTTCTTCCCTCTCTTCCTCAGCCAAATTTGGGTCAAAGGCTAAGTCTTAGAAACATCCAAAATCAAGGATTCTCCCAAATCTCTTCAAGACTTTCCCAAAGCATTTTGTTAAACGGAAAAGGGTTAAAGAGGCCTTAAAAAAAAGTTTACAAAATAAAAAATGATTTTGGATCAGAACTCTGATTTTAGAGGCAAATCATGCTCTTTTGCAAGCTCCTTTTCAATCAAACAAGTCAATTCCTCAAAGAGTGATTCATCCTCATTTTAAATACATAGTTTTCTTTTTGCCTAATTCAAAAGTTAATTTTTGTAGAGATTCTCCTACCCAAACTCTACTCGCTTCATCAAGAAAGAAGAGTCTCAAATTTCGACTCTCCTTTTAGTGTGAGCAGAGAGGAAACCGAACATATGCCAAAGACAGCAGAGAAGGATGACCAGTCGATTAAGGATCCTTTAGAGTCTGATCTTAATACCTTGTTTCTTTTATTAATACATTTAATAAAGAGGCTCGTATCCGTTTCAAAAAAACAAAAAGAACCCTAAACAACTTAGTTTTGAGAAATTAAAAGAACACTAGTCCAAAGTGGCAAATCTTTGTAAGAAAACAAAGTGGCAAATCCTCTTCATAAAAAAGAAAACATACTTACCAAGAAGTGACGTGACTACTTTTGAACATCTTCCCGACTCATATGCTAATGATCCAGACTTCTAAACCCTTGATTACAATGTCCAAATAACATTGATTCTGCTGAATTGCATATTTAATGGTTATCTTAGATTTATCATGCATTCCTCACACATCTTTGAGAGAGAATCTTACTAAAGAACTCCACTCTAGTGGTCTTTCCAGTCATTTTGGAAGGGACAAAACAATGGATATTGAAACATAATAGGAAATTCATTAAGCAGCATTAAACTTAAGGATAAAGCAATGGGTTTCCTTGAAAACCAGGTTTGGCTACAGTAGTACCAGAAGAATAAGAGAGACTAGCATAGCATTCTCCAAGCTCTTCGTTTTCAAGTGTCCAAATATCTAATTGAATTCCTGCCTCGTCAACTTCTGGCTACAAAAAATTGGTTCCCATAGTAAAATTAGCAGTCCAACCAACAAAAGCTCAAGAAGCATCACCTTAAACTCTTCAAGTAAACAACAATTCCAATTTCCAGCCAAAAAGCCAGCCCATTTTAAAAGAGCAGACGAAAAGGGTAACTAATGAACTCATCCTTTCTCTAGCAGTTGAAGCATGCTTATGGAAGGATGTAGATATGCAGATTCTTCCTTTAGACCTCATGGTTGTGCCTTTAAGATAAGGGACTGCAAAGAACTTTACCTTTTCGTGAATTTTAAATCCACAAGTTTAATCTTAGGTCCGTTTCAAGATTGTCATTATTCTTTAGTAAGAGGGTGGGTAATTTTCCGAGTATTTACCAAAATCTCCCTTCAAAATTAAGCTATCTTGACGGGATTAGAGGCCACATTTTCCAATATTTTTAAAAACCAGCCAGTCTTCAAACTCTGTATCCTGTAGATTCCTTCTTGAATCTAGATTAAATGTAAATCATTAGAATCCCAAAATCCTCTGCCACCAATTTATCTTTCAAGCGATAGCATAAAGGTTTAAACAAATGAAAGAAAGAGAAGAATTTGGCAGCCAATGGTCTTCCCAAATCCCAGAACCAGACTTCGGTTCCTTTCTTCTAAACTAAAGACCAACTAGGTCTTTCCCACGTTTCTGCACTTGGAGCAAACCAAGGAGCTTCGGGAAACTTCTAACATTCCAAATCAACTAGTCCGTCCCACAGATGCTAGCAATGAAAATGACGAAACATATTGTTGTTACTTGATTTTTTGCATCTTTAAAACACTTATCTTCTAGGCACAGTTGTTGATTGGGGTATTTTCACCCAATTGGAGATTTCTTTGTGGTAGCTGTAAAGTCCTTTGCATGAACGTATTTGAAACGAGAAAAGCTAATGGTAGCTATTTGGTGTGTGCACTGATTTATGTCCTGTTTGGTAACCATTTCATTTTTTATTTTTGAAGATTAAGCCTATTTCATCCCCCTTTCTTACAATAATTTGAATCTTTCTTAAGTACTATGGTTGAATTCTTAGTCAAATTCCAAAAACAAAAACAAGTTTTTAAAAATTACTTTTTTATTTAGTTTTCAAAATCTAGCTTAGTTTTCTAAACTATTATAGATAACAAAAGAAGAAATTTGGAGGTGTAAGCAATGTCTACAGACTTAATTTAAAAAAATAAATGGTTACTAAAAGTAGCCTTACCTATTTGGTTGAATTGCACCTACCTTTTGAATTTTGAGTTCAGTGGACACTTTTTCTATGCAAGAAGCTATCGGTGTAATCAAATTATAGTTTCCATATGGAACAACCTCCTAGTGGGAAAACCCCAAGTAGGAACAAAAGTATCATAACAATTTTGACTAATCTTCTTAGTTAATTAATCATCAACTGTAGTTTTGGATACTAATGCATATGTTTATCGACCTGAGTAGAAACAGCCAATAAACCCATCTTATAGCAAATAAACCTCTACCAAATTCTCTGTACTTCGTAATTTCCTAAAGTAAATAGTGAAATAATCTAGTCTGATTTTGGATACTAAGGCATAAGGCATAAGGCATAAGGCAGTATCCCTAAACATGCACTTTCGTCATCTAAAACTCAACGTGTTATTGAAAGCATTGGGTATTTCCCACCTTTCTTCAGTATTCAAGCTTCAAACGAAGAAAGAAATATAAGCCAGTGTAAGTGAAGACATAAACGATGAAACAGAGGAACCTAACTAAACAACAAATGAGGAAAAAAGGTAGAGAATTCAAAGGATCCTAACTTACACACTGGCATCTTCTCTTCCAAGGAGCTTGACCGGAGTTCCAGATCGAGGTGACGTAAGGTGCGAAGATGAAAGGTCATCAGAACCCAAGATTTTACCAGGCCACCATGAACCATTCCTCCTTCGAACCCACACGATCGATCCCACAGCATAATCAACCGCACCAGATCCAGGACTCCCCATTCTCTGTCCAATTTTTTTCTCTCTTAACCTATCTAAGCCTTTTTCTCTCTCTCACCCCCCCACTGCTGGTTCAAGTAAATCAACACGCAAGCAACATCAAGTCAACCTCCGGCGAAGAAGAGTGAGGTTCGGAGAATAATCCGACAGTGCGCAAAGATGCAGGATCCACAAAGATCAATACGGATTGTGATTAGGGTTTCCATTCAAATTTGGGGATTTTTCATTTCTAGGGTTCCTGATTAGAAAAAAAATTGAAAAAACACGCAAACTAGAAGAGAAATTGACATTTTTAGCCCCTTTTTAGTTTTTTTCTTTTCTTTTTAATTCAGTTTTGGATTCTTTTTGAAAAAATCGTTTTGTGAACTTCTACGAAAGGTGAGATAAGCATTTGAAACTTTTACTCTTACCTCCTACGTAATAAGGCGAGAGTATATTAAAAGAGAATGGGTGCAAAAATCATCCACATAACAATGCTGGTGCATAACAACTCACGCTCAATAACCCTCGCTATCCAATCTACATTGTCAACTTGAAGTTGAGAGTTACAAAATTTTGTTTCAATCCAATTCAATCCGAATTAATAATATATATATATATATATATTTATATTTTATTATTTATTTAATAAAAGTATTTTGTTAAAACAAATGTATAGAAATTTAAACGATCGTATGAAAAGTTAGTCTGTGCGAGAAGTAAACAATTGTTTGAAGGTAGAAAGCTAAACGATCACGTAAGAGAGTATACGATCGTTTAGAAAGTTAAATAATCGTGTAGGAGGTTGTAGGGTAAACAATCGTGATAACATTTATTAGGAGATTACGCATAGTCTATAGAGTAAATAGTTTATTTGGATATATTTTATAAATATTTTCAACATTTTCAAATGATACTGAGAATTTAATGAAAATTTTATATTAAAAATGTGAATCAGAGATTAAATTAAAGCAAAATATAAATATAAATTTCGATAATGAGTTTGTAACATTTTGAAATTTATGGACTAATAACTTAATGAATAAATGTATATCATCGATAAAAAAGATACAACATTCCTCTCGAATTAACAGAGCGATCGAGAATTTACAACGTTAACAACGTAGTAATTAAGACAAATGATGGTAAGAAAAATAAGATTATTTAATTAAATAAATTTATGAAATTTGTGTATTGAATCTACATTATATATTTTAGAAGAAAAAATAAATCATAACACCATTATCATAATTCTTCCCCCAAACACATTTCATAACACTACCTACGTAACATTTCTCATAAACAGATCTTATCACAACAGTATCATAACACTAGCTACATAACTTTTTTCCCAAACACATAGTATCATAACATTACCTACCATAATCCTTCTCCCAAACATTGATGAAAATTATATATATATAATTATTATGAAAAAGGAGAAAGTACTTATATCCGAAGAAAATAATTATTAAGGAAAAGTTAACGTTATTTTGGGAAAAGAGAAGAAACTGGGGTGATGTGAGAATTAACGGAAGGAGAAAATAATTTATTATTTTGAAAAGGAAAAGGAAAAAGGAAGATAATGATATTGATAATAATAATATAATATATTATTATTATGTTAATTTCAATGGATGCAGTTGATTGCAAATGAAAATGACAACCTTTATGAAGTGGTCAAAGAAAGTATCCTTGCGTCAAGCTAATGAGATTCATGTTTCACCTATTCCTGCAAAAAGGACCAAAAAAGATCATTTGGACATTGCAATGAGCAATCATGATGCAGAGAGTCATGATGCGAATGATCTATGGAGATTAGGAACGATGCGGTCAGAAAAACTATGTAGAGCATAAGCGATGATACCACAATTCGTCCTCGCCAAAGAACTTGAACGCATGGATAGATTTGTAATATATAATTCTTCCAATTTTCTTTTGTACTAAGATATGCATCCTTATATTGGTGTACATATTTACTTATATCCCTATACCTCTGTAAGTATTCTTATACTTGTACATCAATTTTGTATTCTGTTTTTGTATATCCTTTAATCTTATAATGGGGATCATGTGGTATACCACAAAGTTATAAACCGACAAGGTAAGGTAAAGACAAAGAGACTAACCTATGAGAAGGTGTGAGTCAGACTCATTAGGTATTCTGACCCTCTTGTACGATTTGGCTGGGTTAGGTTTCATTACAAAGAATAGGATTCTTAGGAAGTACTAATCATCCAATCAAGCCTTAAAGTTCTTTAACTTCCAAGAAATAATGAGTACGTCGTACCTCGGGCCACGAGTAGTCTGTCAAGTTTATCAAGTCACATTTAATTTGACAAGACTCTAATAGTGAAATAACCAAACCTTTAACCCTAGTTAAGATTGCCAATTTAAACAGCCCCAAAAACTTCAAATCCTAACCTCAAGATAAGCAAAACTTCGCCCTCAACTTATTCTCTTTCTCCTTTCACAACTCTTTAGGTTGCATTTCTCTTTTTCCCAATACCACTATTTTTCGAGTGTGCTTCTCTGTTTTTTTAGTTCCTCATACCCACCAAGTACAATAATGAAACAAGTCTGACGTGGTGAGTATGTGGGAAGAAGGAAAAAGAAAAATACAACCTAGAATAATTATGACAATTAGAGATAAGGAAGCCCACATCATAGGAACTCAGGTAGCACTACATTATTTACCTTCAAGCTTCTTGTCTCTTCAATCAACATCCTTCTTTAAGTTGTATTTTTCTTCCTCCCTTCTTCCTATTGTCCACTCTGTACAAGAGTGAAACATATTAGTGGAACTACACGGAAGAAGAAGAAAGGAAAATACAACTTAAGAAAGATGATGGTCTATAGCAAGAGAATGTCAATGTCAAGAATATAAAAATGACAGCCGTGAAAAGAGGTCACCCACAAATGATCGCATTGATGAGGTGGCAACAATTGTTAGTATGCACCGCCACCGCAAGCTCAATTGGGACCTCTTTAGAATTTTATGACATTCCTTCATATTTTAATTAAACTTTATGTAATTTTTATTTATGTTTACGTATGTTCATTACAATATATGTCACAACTTATGATATAATTCTTATGCGTTTAATCTTTTTTGTCACAAGTTTGGCTCCCCGCTTTTTAGTATTCTAATTTTTCTTCGCGATTCAATAACACTTCAATAAAATAAATTATGTGACATAAAGTTTCATTTGTTATCTAGGCGTTTAACTTGTTAAGGAACCTTACTTAGAAAATATTTCTCTAGTTTATTAGGCGAGCAAGTTTTACCTCAAACCTCTTTTGTAGATTTTTCTGCGAATAATCTTATCATTCACTTTAGCAATGAGGACATTGCAGCCTCTAAATTTAGGGGTGTGCGAGATCCGCATAAAAACTTTTGAAACCTTTTTAGAAATCCTCTTAAGGCGTTTTAATAAAAGTTAAAACTAAGCCAACAAGTGAAAATTTTAAAATTATGTATTCCTTTATTCAAGTAAAATAGCAACTCCTATGTTGCCTCTCTCGCAAAAATAAGAAGCATACCTTCAAAAGTAAAAATCAGAGAGTTGAGTAATAAGAGGTGATGCAAGTTACACTTGAGGAGAGAAATTGACTCATAGAGTACCTATGGCTTTCCACTGAACGCCAAATCCAATGTAAATGTAATAAAAGCATTCTTGTCCTCTAGTGAGCCTTTCTCATGTGATGATGTGGTTCCTCATCTGGAGATGTTAATCGCCCAATGAGTTCCCATCACGCCTTTGCGCAAGATGTCTCCTGCGATTCACTAGTTTATTTCTTTGTTCATTATCCTGCATTTAGACATGTCAACCGCGTAAAACAGACATGATACTTATGTAAGATGTATTTTTAAATACTTATGTAAGATGTATTTTTAAATACTTATGTATTTACAACATAAGTTACATGTTTTGATCATCTTCTTATGCGTTTGACCTCATTATTCTAATAAAAGAGATTATAATAACTCATATTTATATACACGTTATCAAAGGTTCACTATAAAACAAGAATGGTAGTTGGAGAATGTGATGTGTTGCAGGCCACTTTTTATGTGTCAAAGTGATGTTCTTTCTCTTCTTTTACCTTGGCCTAAACTCTCCTCTCTGTTGGATTTTGTCTGGCTAAAAGAGTTTCATTATCTTCATCCTTTTCATTTTCAACTCCTTCATTCAAGACTTCCCCTTGGTGACGATTCCTTAATGCTACATTCATCCTATCTAATCGATCTGTCAAGTCATTAATTACTTGAGTTAAACGAACAATTGCTCCTCCTTGTGCTTCGATCCTCCTAGCTTCACTAATCTCCCCATCATTTTTTGCTTTTTGATTCATATTGAATAGATTAAAAGGGGCCTCACACACTCAACTCACTAATTGTTTACTCGGAACACTCGTGTTTACACACAAAAGGTAGGCTATTTGGAAAAGTAGCTAAATTTTGATATTGGATAGGCCTTTGCAATCCTTGAAATAGTGAGCTATTCAATATAAGCAAGACAAGATAATTATGAAGTTAACCCCAAAAAGAACATAAAAAATGAAAGGTTCAAACAAATAAGGAAGCTTAAAATTTTCGGATGAAACTAAACACATAAATTGATTTGCAAATAGAAAAATTTTAAGAAATGAATTTGACAAACTATACTTCTTGGAAGTTGAAGATAATAGGTGGATCTAATAGTTTGTTGAAGGGCACAAGGTGAAATTCAATAGTTTACAAGGAGAAAGAAAATGAGAGAAGTTTGAAAGTCACATAGAATGGAAGAAAACATGCAAAAAGTTAATGTAATAACTCAATTGCGTAGAATTTGATTACAAATAAAGATTAATCACAATTTTTTTTTTAATAATTGCAAGAACAAATTTTCTTTTCAATATGTAAGACATAAAAAGATTAAAGTAAGATAAAAATATTAAGAACGATAGATGAATGACAATAATTGATAAGATGAAACTAAAAACAAGAATCAAAAGTTTGTAAGAAAGAAAGATAGAATCAATCTTAGAGTAGGCCACAAAGATGCAACATAGGCTATGATACCAAATGATAAGACAATTCTAATCCTCAATCCAAATATCCAAGTTATTAACGTAGCAAGAACCTTTGAAATAAGAAACTAACACCTTCTTATACTAATTTAGATCAACCAATAAAAAGTTACGATTAGATTACCTCTTAGATCGAAGATCTAGAAGCAGTATTTGAAAATCTTGTTCTAAATTGAGTCATTCCACAATCAAACTTGATCAGTGTTAGATTGAATGGCTCGCATGCATTCTATCACATGAATTACAAATTGAAGGAAAACTCTAAAAAAAACTGAGATTTCAAATTGTATTCATCAAAAGTAGATAAAGACATTATATAGACTTGTAGATGTTCTATCCTAATTAATGAAAATACCAAAAGTCTTTAAAACGTTAATATTAATAGCTTAGTATAGCATAGTAATGGTACTTACCCTAGCTTGTTAAATTAAAACAAGTGAAAATGCAATAAAAATGGTCATAAATTGTTAAATTAAAACAAATGAAAATACAATAAAGATGGTATTCAAATTGTTGGCTTCAAGGAAGCTTCCTGTCTACCCCATAGTCCACTTCAATCGAAAAAACATTGACCTTCAATCGAAAAAACATTGACCTTCAATCGAAAAAACATTTGACCTTCAAATCTTCAAATGGTCCTTCGTCTTTTCTATTAGTATGTAGCACATGAAATTTGAACTGACTCTATCCATACACATGAAGAACGTTAAATATTTGATGCTTTAGATCTTACAATTGGTCCTTCCTAAACTTCTTATACATGAAGAGTGAATGCTTTAGATCTTGTAATTGGTCATTCTTAAACTTTTTATATCTTGTAATTGGTCCTTCTTAAACTTTTTATACATGAAAAATAAATGATGATTTTTGGGTTATTCATCTAATGGACTAGAAAAAATTGTATTCCTCCAACATATTCGTCAAATTTCTGTCCTCATCTGAAAAGCTAATAATTAAGATTTTTCTTTTAAAAAAATCTTATGAAATGATTAAAAAATATATAATCAAAACATGTCATAAAGTTCTTGTCAATCTTCCATTATTTTCACCAAAAAGGTTGGCACACTCTTCTGATGTATGTAATTTAACATTTTCTCCTTCTGTGAGAATCGAAAGTAAAGAAGCAAAAAATGAGCAAACTCCATGGAGAGAATATTGAATTAGTTTGCAAAGGTAGGCTACATCTTATCATATTTAGTCCTAAATCAAAAGGTTCACCAACGATTCTCAAACAAAAGACCCTGCCTGCATAATCCAATATCAACTTTGCCAACGAAGGCTACAAAAGACCCTGCCTGCATAATCCAATATTTAGTCCTAAATCAAAAGGTTCACCAACGATTCTCAAACAAAAGACCCTGCCTGCATAATCCAATATCAACTTTGCCAACGAAGGCTACAAGAAACCACAAAAATTGAGTGACGAGCCATCCCTGCTCCAACCAACCAAGCAGGACAGTATGGAAAGATGAGAATTGAAATAGTTCTGTCACAGAGTTGCTCAAGAACAATTGAACAAACCAAGCATTCAATTCAAATTAGATTAACTATCAACTGTAAACAATCTTTAGTGATAATACAAAAACTTCTCTACGTCATACTTTATGCTGTTCTGAATATTGCACATCTTAACAAACTTAATATACAATTCAATAGGCTGCAGAGAATAACTTTCAAGCCTTGTCCCGGTAAATTAAATGCTTGGGGAAACCTGCAATCCACTCGTTCATTAGCTTTATATCCATATTTGTGTTGGTTTTCTTAAAAACAAAAAATGAAGAAGGCTGGAAAACTCATAAAGACTACCTCAAATATCTTTTTTGCAATTTCAGGATAACATCTTGTGCTGTCAACTGGTTCTCCACATTTACGAAGGGCACCATCACCTCCAAAGAGGTAGGACCATTTTAAAGTTTGAACATTTTATTCAAATTTGTTCTCCACATTGACCAAGAGGCTACGAAACCTGCCAAGAAAGGTGATCAAAGTCAAACATCAGTAATTAGATTTAAACAAATTGCAAAGCAAGAAGCATTAAACGACAAGCATAACTAAAATCACACGATTAGGAAAATGACCAAACCCCTGCTGAATAAGAAAAAAAAGAGCCTCAAGGACATCTTGGTAATAAAATAAGGAAACAACAAATATATTAGATATGAACAATGAAACAAGTCTAGGGCAAACCACATCACTGCTCATAAACCTGAACACAGAGCCAAAAGCACGTCTAGCAAAACAGAACTCAAAACTAAGTGCTTACTCGAAGAATTAGAAAATTAGACTTAGAGAAGTAGGGCGGGTTCTAAGCAGAGGTATCATTTTCAGTAGCCCATTACATGTCAATACATCAGTTGTGAGAGGATTAAGATTATTGCAAGTAATCTCAAAATGCTTTAGCAGTGTAAAAGCATATCAAATAACGTGAAGAAAGTATATCAAGAAAGGATACTAAGGAAGCCTTTAGAGCTACAATAGTAAATGTTGAGATGATACAGGGTACGTAAAGTCTAATTATAAATGTAAAGTTCATGATCATCCTGCTCCATCCCAGCTGTTATAGTCAATCTAGTGTCAGCTACATATTGGCATTAAACAAGATTAGAAATATAAGCGTTCCTACAAACAGGTGGGGCATACAAAGGTCCATCACTTCAAGTACCCGCAGGTCAAGTCCATTATATGATATCAGTCCGTAGGCAAAACAAAAAAGAAAAAAGAAAAAAGAAAAAAAGAGGAAATTATTCAAAAGAACAGCATAGTGATAAGCCCCAGTTTTCCCATCCTTTTTCTTATGTAAATCTAGCTCATATCCATGCCATCTCCAACTTGACTGCAAATTGGGACGGCAGCAGAGAAAGATCTCTCAAAAGGTGAAGGATGAAACTGGGCATCCCGCCTACGCTTAAAAGCAAAGTCATCAACGGAGGAATTGTCAGCATCAAGCTTCCTGCGAATGCCTCTGATTGCATGTTCTTCTGTCAGTGAAAGGGGGAATATTTGCCCACTTGCACGGCAAAGTGAGCTATGGTTATCATACAGAATTCGTTGGTCACAGTTTTTGTCACAAATGTGAGTCATTCCTGTAAATTTGCAGCGGTACATATTACCACACACATGTTCATTCTCACATTTCCAATCACATTTGTGGGCAAGAACTTGCCCATCTCTACCCAGAATAGTTGAAAGATAAATAACATTTGCAGGCTCTGAGACCATGGATTTGCCGTTTAACTCCATTGAAATGATGCTGTCAAAAGGAAAGTCTTGCCTCAAAATTTCTGCAGATCCCAACACAAAATGGAAAACTGTCAAATTTTGGACTATGAGAGAAGGGAACCCCCAGTTTTTTTTTTTTTTTTTTTTTTTTGTCAAACTATAGTCTTCCCCATCACGTCCTTAATCAATTTTCCTGGATTTGGACTCTAAATTTGACTGAAATTAAAAGAGGGGAAAACTGCAGAACATAGGTACATCAACGAATTGGTAATCATTCAAGAAATTAAAAAAAAAAAAGCCTCAACACTATTCAGTTCTCCAGATCTTAAAACAGTAGAATGGTATATCATGAGACACGAAGAGAAATGAGAAGAAGTAAAAGTGCCAGATAGTTATAAAGCGGGCGAGCAAAATAATTAAACATATTGTAAAGACTATGGTGATTTCAGACCAGATCTAAGAAACCCATGTGCGGATTAGGAAAAAAGAACAAATACTTAGTAACGCAAAGACGCTTAAAAGATTTCTTAGAGGAAAAAATAAAATAAAATTGTGAATGTTTAGATAAAGATCTCAAAGGGGAAAAGCATAGGAGGTGCTCGGAAATGATTAAAAAACGAAAAGAGGAAGAGAAGCAACTCACTTGATCTGAGAGGCCACACGGCACCACCCAGAGTATCGGAACAAAAGGAAGAAGAAGAAAACGACAAAACGCGGGGGCGCTGTCTCCCTCTGAATCAACTCCCGCACTCCCTCGTCTCCGTTTCCCTTTGATTTTGGATAATCTAGCAACAACCACGATAAAAACAAAAACAAAAACAAAAATAAAGAGAGAACAGAAAAAGTATTAGAACGAAAGAAACGAGAAATGGGGTAAAGCTTATTTATAGAGAGGAAAGAGGAGACTTTGTAGTCCGTGATGATGGGGTTGACGATGTTAGTCGTTGGAGTAGAGAAGAGACTCACACTTTTTATTTTTTTAAACAATTTGTTTCCCAGATCATCCTTAACATATATTTATAATATTTCAACACTATCCACCAATTCATCTATCTCTTATATTTCTTCATAAAACACTCAAATTCTCAACTCAAATCAAATATACTTATATATTAAATCACAAAACTTCTAAAAAATAATTATAGTTTATATAGTCTAAACTAATCCATCTTTATAAATATTTTAATTCATTTTAATATATTTTAAATGAGTTTTAGATCTTAGTCATTTTTTTTTAATTTAAAACCAACTAGAATCATTATACCTTTTATTTTTACGATTATTAGATGTTATATTAAATGGTTGATTTTAGATGCTATCAAGCCCCTCTATAGTTGTTTTTCCACTCTCATTTTTATTTGTTGAACTTTCCTTCACATTTTCAAGCCGAAAGAAGAGCGTTAGATATTATATTAAATTTATTTTCTTCCCTTAACTTAAAATTTTATGTTGAATGTATTATTTGAGATTGACTTAATCTCATTAATGTTTCAACATGTATATCACCGATGTATCATATTAGAGCTTACAATGGTTCAATCCATCATATTAACAATCATTTTGAGTGAATTGAATGAATTAATCATACATCAATCCTACGTTTGAAATTAAATTTTTCAATGAGTTGTTATAGGAAAAATTACATTAGATAACAGAAAAAATTAAAAGAAAACAGCTCATAACATCTCTTTCTGCATATTGCAAATTTGACAAATGTAACGATAATTAGACGGTAATTTACTTTTAAATTACATGTTTTTGCAATTTTGAAGATACAAGTGACATGAACTCTATTATCATAATTTTTTTTAGCAATGTGTACTTCGAAAAAAAAAAATGTAAATTTAAGAACTATTGCTATACTAGTGATATAAATTATTTTTCAAAATAACGTAGCAACACAACATTGTAATACTAATACACCAACATTATATTTGAAATGATTGGTGTTCGGTATTTGTTAGTGATAGTTTGAGGATTATCTCATTATGTCGGTGAACTTCAGCTTCAACTTTATGCTACCAACTCGAACAATGACTTCGTCTTTTGATGGCTCGACACCTAAAACTGTCGCTTTTTTTCCGAAGGAAGAAACATATACAGTATCGCCAACAGTGGGAAACAAAGGCTCCTCTGTAGTGTACAAAACTCACAAAATTGAGGTAACAAAAATTCTTTTAATCACATAAAAACGGACAACATAATTATAAAAGACGGAGCTTCTATTAAGAAGAAAATTTGCAATTCTTCGAAACACATACAATTAAACAGGAGATTTGTCAATGGCAAACCTGATTGTGGTTGACTGATATCACTGGTTGAAGATATTTGCCTACGCAATGCCATCAAATCCTTTTTGCCTGCTGTAGTTCGGTTATTAGAGTTTATTCCTGCACGTTGCATCCTATCAATGGCAGAGGGCGAGGTGTACTCAATTGTAGATGCACGTAGTTCTCGTCCTTTTTGGTGAAGGTTAGAACGAGCGGTTGTAGCAGCGTTCGCTACCTCTTGCACTTTTCTAAGCCTCTGTCGTCTGCCATGTTCAATAATGTTTCTTCTAGCAAGCAACAATTTTTCATAAAGATTTTTTGACTCCCTGTGGTTACAAGAATATGGATGGTTAAAAATTCACGATTCTACTAGTCAAGAACATTATCTATTGAAAATGACAAAAGAAAAAAAAGGACTAAAGCTAGCATTTTGAGCAAGAACTAGTGTTTTTAAATGCCCAAGGCACAACAAGGCACAATGGCCTTCTAGAGCCTACACGCAAGGCGCACAAAAAGGTGAAAGCTTTTTTCTCTGAGGCGTACTACATATCAAAATATTACGTTAAAAGGAGAAAGCATGGTGAAAGTGGAAATATGAAAAAAAAGACCTCAAACACAAGAAATTTTGCATTTAGGATTCCTTAGTTAATAAAGGAAAACCTTCATTATTACTATTTCTTTAAAAAATGAAAAAGCCGAGCTTTGAGCCTTGGGGCTTCACAAAAGGCAAGCGCCTAATGCACGCCTTATTTTGTGAGCCTGGTCTTTCCAAGGTGAGGCACTAGACCTGTGCCTTGAGCCTAAACGTGCACCTGAGAGGGCTTTTTAAAACACTAGGAAAGACCCCTATTCATTACTTAAAAGTAAAATTGTTATGTATAGGCAAGAAACAAACCTGTAAAATTGTTAGGTATAGGCAATAAACAAACCTGTATCTTGCTAGTTTTTCTAGAGACTGACTATTATTACATATGTACATACGGCATTAAAGAAAACTTTGTTCAACCACCTATCTGGATATGGATATAACATAAAAAAGCACTAACGCCTTGTCCAAAGATCTTCTCCTCCACATTGCCAGGGGTCGGAATTACATTTTTCCTGTTCTTTTAATTTCTTTTTTAAATTGCTTCAAGCTGATAATAATAGCTATGATTTTAAAAAAAATGAGATCCCAGTTTCAGCAACTATACGAATTAACAATGATCAGAACTTGATAAACACAGAAGAATTTGAATCAGACCTATGGCTACGATATTATTAAAGGATTTAGGTTGGGCAGACACTGTATCCATAAAATTAATCTTACTAAGAGACTTACGTCAAGTTATTCTGAGCTTCTTGTAAGAGGTCTCCATATTTTTTCTTTATACATTCCATATCGGTTATGACCTGCATTAAAATGTAACATAAAATTGTAAATAATGTAGTCTAACATATCTTGAGAAGCAATATACTAAGTGCATAAAGAATTAATATTCCATATCTGCTACTGCAACTGCCAACTGGAGACGCGAGGACTACCTTTCAGTTTTTTTAAAAAAATTAAAGAAAGAATACAGACTGAACAAAAATAAGAATATTATTGGATAGTGGTAAACTATAACAAAATAATTGATAATGATAGTATCTCATAAACTTTTCTTTTTATGATGCTTCACAAATAAAAGACATACATAAAAAGTAAAGCACAAATTTGCAATAATTGTGCATTCTACCTCATCAATCTGTGCACTTCCCGCACCATAAAGTTCCCGAGCATCATCTACAACAGAACTAGGCAACCCTAACCTTTCGGCTATATTTATAGCATTTGAACGCCCTACAAACATGACAAAATAAATTTGACCTCACCCAGAGCATGTATTTCACAAAGAGAGAAATGTGTTCTTAAATAGAAGAACAACCCATTACAAAGAAGGAAAAAGTAAATTTGGTAAATATAGTACAACCAATACAATAAAACATAATACAAAAAAGGAAATAATCAACAAAACATAATTTCGCGTCATTTAGGTTTGCTGCGCTAGAAGAGAAAAGAGTGATGACACAGGTGTGAAGAAAGTGATATTTTGATTCAACTAAACGTGCCTTTAACTTACAAAATGTAACAATAGAATTTCGATGGTTAAGAAACCATAACATTATTTAGTTGTCATACCTTCTAAAAACTCCCAAAAAAACTCAATGGACACAATTGGTTATAAAAAAAAATGTTACAAATCAATTTAATTCTAAAACCGTCAAAATCTAATTAATAATATGAAACCTTTCATATTCTCAACATCCCCTCAAACTTAATTTGCTACGCCTAGAAACACACCAGCTTGCAGGCTTTTGTGAAAATGTCCACCGCTTGGTCTCACAACTAGAAATATTTGAGTTCCACTTCTTTCTTTGTAACACAATCCCGAAGGAAATGAAATCAGGTATCAATGTGTTTGTTCCTCCCATGAAATACTAGATTTTTGGCTAATGCAATGGCTGATTTATTGTCAACAAAAATCTTCATTGGATCCTCCATTTGAAACTTCAACTCCTTCGTTAGGTTTTTTAGCCAAATTGCATGGCATATGCATTAAGTTGTCGCAACATACTCCGCCTCACATGTTGATAATGTGACTATCGGTTGTTTTTTTGACATCCACGTGAACACTGTTTCACCAATAAAAAATAAAAACCCCATAGTGTTCTTTCAATCATCCAGGTCACTACTCCTATCACTATCACAGTAACCAACAATATCAAAATTGCTAGAAGAGACATAGGAAAGACCATTCTCTATTGTCCCTTTGATGTAACAAAGTATACTCTTTGCCATTTTGCAATACATTGTTGTCAGCGCCTCCATTAATCGACTAATAATTCCAACTAAATAAAGAAGACTCGTCTTGTGTATATCAAGTATCTCAAACTTCCAATCAAGCTTTTGAAATATGTAGAACCTACCTTCTCTCCTCCAATCTGTTTGGTAATTTTGACTCCACATTCCATTGGTGTTCCAACGGGATTAGCATCATCCATACTAAACCTTTTAAGCATTTCTCTAGCATAGCCCTCTTGAGATATAAAAATCCCATCTTCACTTGTCAAGATAATAACTCATGACACCCAATGTCTGTCATTTCAAACTCCTTCGTCATCTCCTTTTTAAATTCATAAAAAATGCAAGGATCGTCAACACACAAACAAATTATTAGTATGTTTTCAACTTGCATTTTGATACATAGGGCATGCTCATAAGGACACTTCACATACTTCCTCTCCCTAAAATACTTGTCAATCCTTGAATTCCATGATCTCGGTGCTTGCTTCAAACTTTAAAGATCCTTCTTCAATTGAAGCACTTTATCCTCTTCACCCATGGCTTCAAATCCTAATGGTTGTTCCACATAGACCCTCAAGAATTACATTCAAGAATGTCGATTTGACATCCACTTTGATAATTTTATATAATATATTCAATAAACCAAAAGTAATTCAGAGTACATATGACCTTTTACATAAAAAATAAATAGACCTGAAGAAACCACAAAAGGAAAATACAAATATAGAAAATATTAAAAGAAGTAAAAGAACAAGTAAAAGAACCCTAACCCTCTGCCCTTGCCCTTCCTCTCTTTCAAGGAATGTTGCAGCCCTATTTATTCACCAAATTCTTCATGCCCTTCTTCCTTCCCCAACTTCCTATTTATAACCAACTATCTAACAATAAATCTAATTACCTTTATACCCCTACTCTATATTAATCTAGGTATCTAACAGAGTTCTAATTCTAAGCATTGAATATTTGAATTTTTGGCCAACTCTCGTTTATTCTTGGAATTCATTGCAATGTTTCTTCGTATTTCATTATCTCAAGGGCACAAGTTAAATCATGCTTGCTGTGATTTATAGGTTATTTAAAATAGCTCTTTTAAAGCATGATTAACTAATTTCAAGAACCGACTAATTAATAAGTAGGGCTATCTGGTTATTTGATCAACTTAACTAGATACCTTGCTTAATACAGTTGCTTGATTAATATGGACGCTTTCTGTACCTAATTAGTTACGCATCTAGGATGGCTAAGAAATTAACCATAACATTAGGACATGTACCTTGAGACGACTTAGGTTCGTGAGCTGAGAGTTAAAATTGGCAAAAATTGCATATCTTGAGAAGTTTGTAACAACCAAAGGAATGAATGGATTCCGAATCCCTGGTCCAGATCTTTATGGTTTGAATTATCTCATTTGCATTCCCACTTTACATAAAAGCCTTTACATGTAATTGCAAACAAAGCACACAAAGTCTTTACCTTTGTCTTGCTAATCTATCTCTAATTTTGCAAAAGTGCTAAGATGCCAAACTTGTTTTAAATTGGTAAAAATATCACTTCATAATCAAGGAGGGCATTGTGCTAGAGCAGAGTGTTTCTTCATAGGACCTCCTTTCAACAATTCGACATTGACATCCTAAACGTACCAAACGTAATTAACTTAACAAATTAATTACTTTAAATTTTTATAATTTTAAGAATTCATTCGTATTTTAAAATAATTTGTTTAAAATATATTAGGAAGTGGTTTATCAGATCAAACATTATTAATAGATTTAGTTTACCAATATAAAAAGAATTCTAGGAATTCCTGGGGAATCCTTTATTGGAATTTTATAAAATCAGTTCACTTCTATTGAATAAGATTCTCTCGTGGATATTAAGAGGCCTGAAAGATTTATCCTCAATGGAGTTCCTTTTTGTGCTTCAACATTGTTTTGGCTCATCCAGATTATCTCTGGTTGGGGCATCTTCTCCAAGTGTTTCACAGCTACTTTCGTGATCCTAGACTTTTGGAGCACTTTTGTTTTTTCCAGCATATCACTTGTATTGGATTATCTTTGTTTGGAGTTTTTCAGCTTCTCTGGTTTGAATTTTGTTGTGTGTGTAATCTGTTACTCACTTATACAGGTTGTTGGGAGACTTGGTCTTATGTAGGGTATGTTTAATTCTTCAGTTTTAGTAGTTCGGATATAACGTGGGCACTAAAGGGGTGTCAACCTAGTTGAGATGCCCAGGTGCGCCTCCTTTATCCCTTTGTAATTTTAGCTCTTTGTATAATTCTCTTGTATTTTGACCATTAGTCTCATTTCATTTTACTAATGAAGAGGCTTGTTCCATTTCAAAAAAGAAAAAATATTGGATTTTATAAAGAAAATAAATAAAATTTGAGATCAAGTTTCACAGAATTATTTCCATGTCTAAACAGTCATATTTCTAGGCATCACATTCTCATATTTGCATACTAAGTGCCTAATGGTATTACGGAATTAAATGAAAACAATGTTTCTCTTATCCAAAATGGAAGAATATAAGTTTTAAAAAATGAGAGGGGGGGAATGTATAAAATGTGAGAGGATTAAATGGTGAATCATATTTCAATAGTGAGAACCTGGTATTCCCCAGAGAATCTTGTAAGTTGGCTTTAGGTTCACCTCATCAAATTCCATACATGCGTTTTCAAAGACCTCATTGCTGTGGAGAAAAACTTCATAACCATGAATCAAAGATCTTTGAACTAGAAAAAGGAAAAAATTACTAAAAAAGCATGTACATGCAAAAGGTTACTTTGATTTATTAGTTTTATTATTTTTTAGACAAGATTTCTATTAATCAGCTTAACTACTTTGACATATAAGTTTAGTTGTAAAAAGTGTTAGCCGAGGGCTTAAGAAAATTATTATCTCAAAGGCCCTTTATTGGAGGAAGACAAATTAATAGACCCGATTCTTATAGCCAATGAAGTAGTGGAACTGTGGAAGAATATTGCTCTAAGAAAAAGAGGTGGATTCTGAAATTAGACCTCGAGAAGGCCTTTGACCGAGTAGATTGGGCTTTTGCAGGAAAAAAATTCGCCTGAAAAAACTTTGATCGCATATGGTCTTCATGGATAATGGGCTGTGTGTCAAATTCAAAATTCTCAATTTTCATCAATGGTAGACCAAGGGGAAGGATAAAAGCTACAAGAGATATTAGACAAGGTGATTCTCTCTCACCTTTCCTTTTCCTTCTAGTCAGGGAAGTTTTGAATACACTTCTGGCTAAAATACATGAAAAATGGAAATTCAAAGGGTTTATTGCGGGAGAAGACAAAGTTCATGTTTCCTCCAATATGCTGATGACACTTTGAATTTTTGCAAATACAATGATGAGATGTTAGATAATTTGAAGAAAATTATTGAACTGTTTGAATGGCGCTTGGGGCAAAGACTAAATTGGGAGAAATCAGCAATCTTTGGTCTTAATATTGATGACAGCAATTATCGAGCTGAATTGTAAAGCTATTCATCCCCCACTTATCTTGGCCTACCCACTACAAGGATACCCCAAAGAGTGACATTTTAAGAGAAACCAGTGCCCAGCTTAAAAGAAAAAACCAAGATTGATTTGGCATATTGCAATCAAAGCAACGTTAGCTGAATTGTGGTTTGAGAGAAACCAATGACTCTTTCATGACAAAGCCTCCCCTTGGATGATTCGCTCGGATATAGCTTGGCTAAATGCTTCTTCATGGTGTGCTCTCTACAAAGAGCTTGAAGCTTTCTCCATCCAAGAAATTAATCTTAACTTGAAGGCCTTTATTTTTCCTCCCTCTTAGCATTCGTTCAAAGGTCTTGTTTTCTCTTGTATTACAAATTGTAATATTTTTAGCTCTTGTATTGTTTCTGTATGAATGTTCTACTTGAACTTTGTAACACTTGATTTCATCGATTTTTGTATTGAAAATGATGAGTGCTAAGGGGGTGTCAACCTAGTTGAGATGTCTCATGTCCAGGTGCACTCACTAATCATTAGGATTAGTTGTTGTCTTTCCATTGTACTATTGTCTCATTTCATTATCTTAATGAGAGGGCTTGTTTCCTTTTTAAAAAAATGATAATAATAATAAACAAGGTTTCTATTATAAAGTTAAAAAGTCAAGCAACCAAAACCTGTAAATTTTGCTTTCAATCCTATCTATAAGTTGCATATTGTACCTATATTTTAGGGTTTTAAGCTCTCCATGATGTGTTGTTGCAATTGTCAATGCAGCGCCAGATTTAGCAAAAGATTCCAGCAGTGACATCCCAAGTGCGGCTCCCTCCAGAGGATTGGTCCCTGCACCAACCTACCAAGCAGAAAAAACTAGACTAAAATTGACGATGGTTTTTCAACGGTTTCCATACTGACTTTCATACTTACTTCATCCAATAGTACCAACGATTGACTAGTTGAAACTGACTGTATGTCCTGCCATATGTAAGAAAGTAATCAAATGAAGAAAATATATCAGATAATTCGAATAAGTGAGTGAAACAATTTGCATTATAGACAATAGCCTTGCTGGAAATGGGAGGGAAAACTCTCACGTAGACCATAAAGTAGCCCTGACATAAGTTCATTAAAAGAAACTATTCAGCCCCTCTCCTCCCAAGAACTCTGTTATGTTTTCTCTTCCACGTATTTATTTTTTTAAAGGAAACCAGCCTCTTTATAATAATATTTTTTTAACAAGAAATAAGCCTCTTCATTAAGATAATGATATGAGGCTAATGCTCAAAATACAATGAAAACAACAAGCATAAAGCATCGGATCTGGAGATGAATCCAGGCATCTCAACTAGATTGACACCTCCTTAGCACCATCATCACTTCCAAAACAGAACTTATAAATAACTTAAAAAGACTTAAAAACATTGCTTGTGGCTCTTTTTCCAAAAACCCAGCTGATGTCAAAAAACGTAAATAATGCAAACCAACAATTTTGAGCACAGCTGCACTCAAAAGAGGATGTGCAGAATGTCTTCCTCTTCTCCTTTGCACAGTGCACAAATACTTGGAGACAAACAATGGGAAGGACACTTTCTTCGTAAGACCGAGGAGCAATTTAAGTGACCAAAAATTATAATCCATAACAGAATATTAACTCGTCTAGGACTTCTCGTCTTCCATAAAACCTTCTTTATTGTCGTGTCAAGTGGAGAACCCAAAGAGAGATGATTTACCAATGATTTGACTGTGAAGGATCCATTTGCTTCAAGGGACCAAAAGTGTCTGTCACTAGAACCTGTCACCTTTTCCTTGACTATGATACTAAACAAAATTTGGAAATCAAGTATCTCATCATCCTTTAAAAATCTTCTAAAAGAAATGGACCGTGAAGAAGTACCTTGATCCCAATGATCCACAACCGAGCCATTGCGGCATTGTGGAATTTGAAGTAGTTTTGGAAATCTGGTTTTTAGAGGGATTTTATCGACCCAGAATCTAGCCAAAACCCATTTCCACGTTTAAACACCACTAAGGCCTCCACTCTTTGCCACGACCTTGAAATATTTATCCATGGGCTTCAAAGGATGCAACTAATCTTACCCGAGGCGTGCCAACAAAATTTGTATCTACAATGAATGCTTGCAACCATTTTACTCCAAAGTGATGAATCATCATTCAAGAACCGCCTACCCCATTTGGCTAAAAGAGCCAAGTTTCTGATAGACCCTCAATTATACACCAGTACAGTAGAAGGAAGAAGAAGCAAGGTTAACCGCACGTGCTAGGGAGAATAGCCTTAATAGTTTTAATATTGTTAGTAGATGCTTCCATAATAAAATAATAGAGCATAAGTAGGAGTTTGTTAGGGAGAGAGAAAGTTAGTTAGAGTATAAATAGGAGTTGGTTATGGAGTATAAATAGGAGTCTGTTGGGAGGGAGAAGGGTGTGAAAAATTAAGGCTGCAATATTCCTTGAAAGAGAGGAAGGGCAGGGGGTTAGGGTTCTTTAATTTTTCTTTTACTGCTTTTATATTGTAATTCTGTTGCAGATATCAATAAATAGAAACACTATATCAGTGTTCTATCAGTTTCTTGCTCTTAGATCTTTTAAACTGAGCCCTCCATCTTCTTGTGTTTTGGAGACCAAGTCTCATTTAACTAAATGATTAATTTTTCCACTGTTGTTTCCTTCCCCAAAGAAATTGCTCAGAACTTGTTCTATCTTTGATAAGACCTTACCTGGCAACAAAATGGAAGACATGTGATAAATTCAAAGGTTAGAGAATTGGTTTGCAAAGAGTAGCTCTTCCTCCCCGAGAAAGATTATATCTTCTCCACTTGTCCAGCTTGCCTTGTAACTTATCAATAACCGGTTGCCAAAATTCCACCTTCTTCGGATAGCCACCCAAGGGTAGGCCTACATATATAAGTGGAAGGTGGTCCACCTTACAATTTAGCCTTGTTGCCACCAAGAGAAGTTTGCCATCATCACCATTAATGCCACATAGAGCAGATTTTCCCAATTTATTTTTTGGCCTGAGCACCATTCAAACAGTTCAAGAGTATCATATCATGGAGATTATCAAGCATTTCATGATCAAACTTGCAGAAAATTAGGGTATCATCTGCGAATTGGAGGATAGAGACATGCACTTTTTCTTTTCCAACCCAAAATCCTTCGTACCTTCCTTTTTCATGTAATCTTGCAATCAAAGAACTCAAAAACTTCACTTACTAGAAGAAATAAGAAAGGGGAGAGTGGGTCCCCTTGTCTATTTCCTCTAGTGGCCAGAATTCTCCCCTTGGTCTTCCGGTGATAAAAATGGAAAACTTCGTGTTTGAAAAGCATCCCATAATCCATGAAATCCATTTTGGATCAAACAAATTTCCATGAAGCACATTTTCTAGAAACTCCCAATCAACTCTATCAAAGGCTTTTTCTAAGTCAAGTTTAAGAATCCACCCTTTTTTTCTTGGATCTGTACTCCTCTACAACTTCATTAGCAATTAAAACTGGGTCAAGTATTTGCCTTCCTTTGATAAAAGCACTTGGTGTTGGAGCAAGAATGGTTGGCATCACTCTTTTCCGTCTTTCTACGGTGTTTTAGCTAATTATCTAATAGACAACCGTCGTTAGACTTAGGGGCCTAAAGTCTTTTATCAAGGCCACCATTATCCATCAATATTGCAGGAGGGGCAAGAATGAAATTAAGGGGGGAAGTTAGTTATCCATGAGAATGAGGAACGTAAAGTTATGTAATGGGTTTGAGGGGACCACGAGAGGGAGAAAAGGGTATTTTGAGAAAGGAAAGGGTAGTATAAGTAGCTTGGGTTGTTCTTCCATTTTCTTTAGCTTGGAATTGGCTTGAGACTCTTACAGTGAGAGATGGTTGGAATTTACATTGTAAGGGAAACCTTACAAATTGGTATTCGAGCCTTCATCCTTGGGGTGATTGGACCAATACAATGGCAAAGAAGTTTGAGGGGCGGATTGACGCCATATATAGGGAGATCGAGACTACCAAAGGAGTCATTCGAAGATTACCTGAGTTGGAAGAATCATTGAAAGGGTTGGCTGAACAACGACGGAAGCAATTCAAAGAAACTCAGAAGATGTTTGCAAGGTTGTCTGTCGAATTGATGTTGGGGCGAGGAGGTTCACTGGCAGCAGGGGAATCTTTGTCACAGCCAAAAACAAGGGAAATAGAAAAGTTAAGAATGCATTCTTGAATGGAGATTTAGAAGAAGAAGTGTATATGAGTCCTCCACCGGGATTCGAAGCCCAGTTTGACCATCAGGTTTGCAGACTTCGAAAGTCCTTGTATGGGTTGAAACAGTCACCAAGAGCTTGGTTTGACAGATTTACCACCTTTGTCAAGTCTCAAGGGTACACTCAAGGGCATTCTAATCATACTTTATTCACAAAAATCTCCAAGTTTGGAAAAAGTACAGTTTTGATAGTTTATGTTGTTGACATTGTTCTATCTGGCGATGATGCCAATGGAATCCTCCGATTAAAAAGGAAGATGGGGGATGAGTTTGAAATTAAAGACTTGAGGAATCTGAAAAACTTCCTTGGGATGGAAATTGCCAGATCTAGAGAAGGCATCTCTGTATCCTAGAGGAAATACACCCTTGATTTGTTAACTGAGACAGGTATGTTAGGATGTCTCGTTGATACATGTATTGAGCCCAATGCCAAACTCATAGATACAAGTGATAATTGACAAAGAAAAGTATCAACGCCTAGTGGGCAAACTGATTTATTTATCTCACACTAGGCCTGACATCTCATATGTTGTGAGTACTGTTAGTCAGTTCATGCAAACTCCTTACGAAGAACACATGAAGGCAGTAAACAGAATCCTAAGATATTTAAAAATAATTCCTGACAAAAAGTGTATTGAGGCATATACAGATTCTGACTGGGCAAGGTCTATTGTTGATTAAAAAAATCTACTTCCGAGTACCGTACCTATGTATGGGGCAATCTCGTTACTTGGAGAAGCAACAAGCAAGGGGTTGTTGCCAGGAGTAGTATTGAAGCTGAATACAAGGCCATGAGTTTGGGAATCTGTGAGAAAGTTTGGCTTCAAAAGGTGTTATTCGACCTTCACTAGGACTATGAGGTGCCTATGAAATTTTTTTGTGATAATAAAGCGGCTATCAGGATTGCTAATAACCCGGTCCAACATGACAGAACTAAACATGTAGAGATTGACAGACACTTTATCAAAGAGAAATTGGACAGTGGTAGCATCTACATTCCTTACATACCTTTAAGTCAACAAATTGTTGATATTCTCACAAAAGAGCTACTCAGACAAAGCTTCAAGTCTTGTGTTATCAAGTTCGGTCTTGTTGTATGTTGAAAGCCCAAGAGTTTGTTAAGATCTTATAGTGTCCTAATTATCTTTTATTATTTTTGGGGGGCAAGAAACCTTTGTAGCTATGTTAAACCAAGCTGACAAGGGAGGAGAAGAACTTACTTCTTTGTCGACTGACTTGCTGGAGTTGCTGTTATCAATAGGAAAAATACAGCTGCTTTTTTTTTAATTTTACTTTTAGAGATAGGTGACCTTTGCTCTCCATTTTTTGACTTCTCACATGCCTTATTTTCAAAATTAGCAGACGTTGGAAGGAGCCTGGGACCCACTAAATTGATAACACAGCTGTCTTCCGCACCCTTCTCTTTCTTCTTTAATAACAACTTTTCATTTTCTGGCAGAGTAAATGTAGCTCCCATCTGAACTTTATTACTTTTATCATTGGCCTTCGTGGAGATTAAATTCTTGCTGGCACTCTTAATCATAGAAACATTACTATTATCTTTATTACTACATGTAAGTGACTGCTGGTCTCCTACAAGTGATTTTTTAAATGGAATAAAATTAAAAGAAGTTTCCTTTGGCGGGAAGGCCGAGTTTCTCCTGATTGGTGGTTCTGATTTTGAACGGCTCTTGGAATTCTCAGACTTTCGATTGTCTTCTGCCCACTGTTTACTAACGGAACTAACATTAGCCGGATGTTGAAGGGAAGAATTCCCAGAATCCGACGATGCATTGCAGTTCCGGAGAGATGGTATTGGTTTCTGTTGAAGAAGTTTGAACAGCCTTTCAGACGACTCATAAGGGTTCCTTTGCGTGCTTGGGATGGAGTTCGAAGGAAGGAGATAGTCAAACTTGGAGCTAAATGAATCTTCCTCGAAGCCTTCGTCCTTCATAACTTGGCTTAATCTGACAATATCTAAAGGATTAGAAAAATCGAGAGTAAATAAATCACCTTGAAATTTGCTGGGTGGATTGGATACAGAGATATCCCCAAAATTCAAAAAAATGTTTCCTCTTCTTTCATCAAAAATCTCAATGGTTGTCGGAATGAAACCACACAGATTTTCCTTCACTTGAATCTTGGTTTCTGAGACATCAATGAAGTTGATAGTTTCAGCTGCAATATTTTCTAGACCTCCAAAATGAGCTCCAATCACTTCAAAAGTTTTATTACACCAATAATCAAGGGGTAGATTTTTTATTGAGATCCACCCTCCAAAGCCTTTCGAATATAACGGTCTTCCATGGATTAGATTGTTCCACTTTTCAAACTTTAAATGAAAGAACCAAAAGATTGTCATTTGCCTGGATTTTCAATGAACTCCTTCAAAGGACCACGATCCAATTCAATCAAAGCATTGTCTGCAAATAATGGATTGATGATAACTTTTGAGTCGAAAAAGAGTTCTGATGCCATATTAATTTTTACCCAACTATCAAATTCAAAAAGTTTTGAAACAACCTAAAGATTATCAAAATCGACTTTGAAGACTACCGGATTTTTAATCACCCAATATTTGCTTGTACTTTGTTTTGTGGTATCGGAAAGAGGTCTTGGGTGACTCTTTTGATTTTGCTATCTCCACATAGCTTCCTTTCGTATTTCTGTTCGGGTGCTTCATAAAGGAGTTGAACATGGATTGGGTGGAGAACCAGAAATTGTAGTCATGGATGTCCTTGAAGTCTCCCAACGTTTTTCTGAAACTTTTCCACCCTTGTTTATCTTCACCAATGGGGATATGAATAAATGATCTCCCTCCAGAACGAGGCCATGCAATGCATCTCAGAACCCACCCACTTTTGGATCTGAATTTAGAAGCTTCAACCCTTCCACACTCAACTTTTTCTTTCTTATAGAAATAATCTTCTTTAGATTTCTTGTTCAAATCTTTCACCGTTTCAATGAACCAACTAAGTTGAAGGATTGATAAAGACATAGAAATATTAGCTTCAACATCTTCAATGTGAAAAGCTTTATCTTCATGCCAGATACAGAAAATTAGGTTTTCGATTTTGCAGCTTTTTACTTCCATCTTTGAGAAAGTAAGAATGGTAGCTAGGGTAATGTCCAAGAACAAGGCAACGACTAGCAGTGTCTACCGGATAAGGTAATCAACCGGCAAAAAATTTAAGGGAAGGAGGAGGAGAAAGAAAGTAGGAGAGAGGGAAGAGAGAAGGGGAGAGAGAATTTACCGTTTTGTGATCAACTTTATTATTTTTATTTTGGATTCTACAACCTATACAACCTATTAATAAACGTTCCATGTATCATTATGAGATACAGAAAAATAATAAAAAAATAGCATCATGGATTTTTTCCCTATTCTAGGGTTTCCACGTAAAATAGTTTATTTCTTCTCTTTTCTTCTTTCAATAAATACAAGTTGATGCACATTGCTCGGAAAATCTCTATCAAACACCCTTTTCAAACCACAAAAGTCAAACAACTTCACCCAATATCTATGCACAAAGGGACAAGTAAAGGATAGATGCTGTGAATGCTCGCTGGCCACCTGACACGAGGGGCAGATGGAAGGAGATGAACTGTGAGAAGGCACTTTTTGTTTGAATTATTTTTTGCCTTTAAGCATTATTCACACCAGAATGTTTACTCTACTTCGGCTCATGGATTTCCACGAAGCTTTTTCCAAATCTTTCTCAATGGGAGATGACACGGGGAGATGGTTAACAAGTGAGACCTTTTTTTTTGAAAAGAAGACAAGCTTCTTTATTATTAATAAACTCAATGTACAAGAGATCTATACAATGAGAACAATAGGGAAGCCAAGAAAAGCGGGAGAGAAAGGATCAGTAGGTGCACCCGAACATCTCAACTAGGTTGACACCCCCATAGCACCCTCATCATATCTAAAATACAAAGAAAAGACCAAAATACAAGAAAAATACTAAGGTCATGAAAATACCAAAGTAACCACCAAAATAACTACGAAAGCTACCTATGGTAGACTAAAACAAGGCTGAAAGGAAAAACAAAACGGCAGAAATACATATAAAACCCGTCCAAACTACAAAAGCACTATTTCTGAACTGGCAATCGAGGGAAACTACTTTGTAACTCATCCGATGAAGGCGGTCCAATTGAGGCAGATGTCTTGAATGGAGTAATCTTTGAATTTTGCATTTGAAGAACACCAAGTTGCTGCATTTCTTTTAGGGTTAACAAGTGAGACTGAAAACATCTTGCTGGAATCAACAGACCAAAACCACTTATCAGGGCTGTCTTTCACCTGAAATCTTGAAATCAAGCCATGTAAGGATTGTAGATCCGAAATTTCACCATCCTTAAGAAACCTTCCAAACATTGGAGACCATGAGGAACAATTATGGTCCTAATGGTAGCATCTGAACCATTTGGGAGCTGGGCAATTCTATAGAGATTTGGTAACCTTACACACAAAGGGAGATTATCAATCCAATAGTCAACCCAAAAGCCAACCCTTCTGCCATTGCCGACTTTACAGGAAGCTAAAACGTCAACTTTCAGCCAAGTTCTTGAAATGTTGACCCACTGGCTTCGAAGACAAAAACAAGATTTTCCAGTCGTGTGGCCATTTGAATAAATCCGTAGTGTGGATGCTTTTCATTACTTGGCAACATGTATAGGGAATTTTTCTCATGGAAGAACCGCAAAGCCCAATTAAGCTAAAAGGGCCAGATTTTTATTCTTTAAACCACCCAGCCTAGGCTGCCATTATTTAAAGACCTTGAGACAACTTCCCATTTCATCAAATGATTCAATTTTCCACCGTTATGTCCTTCCCAAAAGAATTTGCTAAAAGTGCACTCCACTTTGTTGGTAACTTTCTCCCGCATTAAGAATTTTATGCTTTTTTAGTGGAGTATACTTAGTATTTTATGTTAAATGTATAATTAAAAAAAAAAAAAAATAGTGTATCCTCAATGTGTCCTCATCCTAATATTTTAGAAATTGGCATATCGCCATGTCCTGCGTATCCGTATCCGGGTCCTTGTCCTATGTCCGAGTCCGTGTCTTATTTATTCCTACTTATTTAGGAGATGATGATAGTGCTAAGGGGTGTCAACCTAGTTGAGATGTTCAGGTGCACTCGATGATCCTCACATTTGTCTCTTCATTGTAATACTTCTCAATTCTCACTATGTATTGTCTCATTCCATTATCTTAATGAAGATGCTTGTTTCCTTTTAAAAAAAATAAAAAATTGGTCTTTGGTTTCACCCATCGACATCCCCTGTTTTTTTATCTTCCATTCTTGAGAATCATACATTCAAAAGAAGGAAGAGTCTTTTAGGGATGCATCTCATCAGGGTATTTGTTTGGTCGGTTTAGTCTGATCATAACAGACACATTTTCAACAACAAAGAGCAGTCATTTGATCTTTTCTAATTTTCTTGGAACATGTTATTTTCTCAGATATATCTTGTGTAACTTGTTTAGGCTTTTCTCCAGATATATTCCACATATAGCTTCGCCACTTGTTTGTCCAATCGGAGACATCTTTCATAACTCCTTTGGATTGGGATCCTTTCCCCTTTTTCGTAATTTCATACATCGATGAAATTGTTTCTTTAGTTAAAAAATACAGCTCGTGAGAATATATAGAAAAGGATACTATCTAAACCAAAAAAAGATAAAAGATAAAGATAAAATAATTCGAACAATGAATGAAGGGGACAAAAATAGGATTGGATCCAAATTTACTTACACTTATTTTTCTCAAATGGCCAGAAAAGGTGGACAGAGATTGGGTAAGGGACTGTTCATCACCGATATCAGCAAAAATAGAATCAAACCAAGGGATTTGTACGGACTCTGAAGCTAAAACGTGAAGCCCTACAATGTGAACGAAAGGAAAGAAAGGTCATTTAAATATTCAATTTTATAAAGCCAATATCACAAGCGAAAAAGTTGAAGCATAGTAATAATGAAGAAGGTCTTTCAATATCAAATTTTTTCTAGTCATCATATATGTAATATTCGTCTGCATCTCATTCCACCACATTTTGAATTGTTACGTAAATTAGACCCC
Organism: Cucumis sativus; assembly: GCF_000004075.3. Taxonomy (NCBI): domain Eukaryota; kingdom Viridiplantae; phylum Streptophyta; class Magnoliopsida; order Cucurbitales; family Cucurbitaceae; genus Cucumis; species Cucumis sativus. The sequence continues at coordinate 7,479,230 of NC_026658.2, forward strand.
ATTCCACCCCATTACCAGCCCCACTTGGGCCAAACAAGATTGAGCAACCAAGCTCAGCTTGAATTCATTACAGAAATAAATCATTTACTAAACCAGAAAAGAAAAATTAATTTAAGATAAATAAATAATAATAATAAAAGAAGCCGACCATTCTTAAAAATACCTGATTTTGCCATCATAGCTGCCAATCCAATGGTCTTCAAACAAACAGTCTTACCCCCAGTATTAGGACCCGTTATAACTAAAACTTTTATTCTGCGAGATATTGAAAAATCAACCGAAACAGGACGAGCTTGCTCCAATTGATCAACCTAATAAGAAGCACTTTTGTATTTGAATGTATTAAAGAATAATACAAGAAGATCTCATCAACGGACACTAAATCACATTAACAAATTACCTTCATTTTAAATAATGAAATATCTATAACTTCTTTTTCTTTCCATGACATATTCCCTCCAGGAGGTTTTCTCCCCATCTCCTAGGAGAAAAATGATGGATCAGAACAGCTCAATTTAATAAATAATTGCTCTACAGTATCAGACTCAGGATAGCTTACATTAAAAGCATTTTTAACATCCCTCTTAGCATTTTTCAAATTTTCTCTATATTGCTGAAGTAGTAAAGGGTGATGGGTATTTTGTAAATAGAGGACCCATTCATTCTTCTTCAAGTGTGATGCCTCAGATTGGTCCCCTGATAAACAGACATTAGCAATAGAAGAGTTGCAGCCTTCTAGTAGGACTAAATTGGGGCACGTCCCCCCAAATGAAAGACCATAAGATGCTCGAGCATTGACCTATCCATTAAGGAAAAACATAAATTTTCCAACTAAGGAATAACATTGGAGAACAGGGATATTGTGATGATTTCAGAGAAATTCATAAATAAATATGTCGATGCCAATTGTCAAGATTAGTGTTGAGATAAATTTAAAAAGAAAAAAAAGGGTGGTTATATAGATAATATTGTTTTTGAGATAGACACTTGATGATATTACAAGTCAAGTAACTCAAATTATTTCCTTGTATAGTAATGATTTTTCTTTCCATATAAGTTTAGATTGATAGCTTAATTTCAGCACATTGGTTGATAATCTTCTCGTACATATTGGGTCTTTTTCAATCACTAGATAATAAGAGAGAATACTTTTACTCAGCTTTAGAGATCAATGGCACCTCCGTTCGTAAGCTTCCACACGGGATTCTATCACTTCACCATCCTCTCACGAGCAAACTGATATTCATTTTAATTTGTATACAACTCATTTTCTCTCAAGACCTTGAGTACAACTGAGGTCTTAAAGAAAAGAACCTGGCACATTTGCCAAAATGGGGTTGCCGGTATCTTTTTTTTGAAACGGAGACAAAAACTTCTTTATTAATATGAACTCAAGGTACAAGATTCTATCACTTCACCATCCTCTCACGAGCAAACTGATATTCATTTTAATTTGTATACAACTCATTTTCTCTCAAGACCTCGAGTACAACTGAGGTCTTAAAGAAAAGAACCTGGCACATTTGCCAAAATGGGGTTGCCGGTATCTTTTTTTTGAAACGGAGACAAAAACTTCTTTATTAATATGAACTCAAGGTACAAGAGATTTATACAAAGAGAACAATAAAGAAGTAGTAATCAAGGGTGTCCTAGAGGGATCAAAAGGCGCACCCAGGCATCTCAACTAGGTTGACACCCCTATAGCGCCAAACATCATATCCCGAGTACAACCAATCAAAACAATAAAGAAAACATAATAAAAGCAGCCAGCTTAGTGCAAAGGTCCAGAAAAACAATATGGGACCGGAAGAAACAACAACAATAAACTAAATGGGGAGGGGGGGCAAAAACAATCTGAAACTGGGGCAATCCTTCAAGGCTTCAAAAAGCATTAGAGGGCTACAGACTGAATTACCTGCAGACATTTAAACTGAGGCAGCAAAAGATTAGGCAGGTTGAAAGAGCAAGGCAGCCTAATGAAGGAAAATGTCTTGGATGGAATAATTAGCAAACTCCTTTTTAAGGGAACACCAAGCTGCTGCGTTAAGGTCTGCTACATGCATAATTTCTGCCCTTGCCCTTACTTTATCAAGGAAGATATGTTGATTTCGTTCGAACCATAATTTTGAAAGTAAAGCTTTGGACAAGTTTTCCCATATGATATTTGATTTTTTGGGCAAAATTGGACCCTACAGAAGTTGAGTCAAACTAGCACTTAGTGAAATGTCAAAATCCCAAGCTAAGTTAAACAAGGAGAAAATCCTTGCCCAGTAGAACGAAGAGACAGGAAAGTTCAGGAAAATATTAGAAAGACTCTCACTAGCCTTCAAACAAAGAGGACAGATCGAGGGGGAGAGGCTTTTATTGGGGGCTTTCTTTTGCAAGATTTCTGAACTATTGAGGGATCCGAAGACCATAATCCAAATCAAAATATTAATTCTCCGTGGGCTGCCTGTTTCCCAAATTGCTGAAAACAGACGTTTATCCATTGGAGAGGCAGACTTTAAGTGAGCCGAAAGAGACTTAACTGAAAACCAGCCTTGAGGATCAGTGGACCATGTTCTATACTCGTCAGAGTTAAACACTTTTTCAGAAGAGAGGGGGGAAAGCAGTGATTAAAAATCTACAATTTCATCATCCTTTAGACTTCTTCTAAAAGCCAATGACCAAGAAGAAATATCACGGTCCCAATGTGCAGCAACTGAACCGGTGGGCAACAGAGCAATTCTAAAAAGCCTAGAATATTGCTCTTTGAAGGGGGCGTTACAAACCCAAAGATCTGTCCAAAAGCCAATTCTATGGCTGTTTCCAAGATTAAAAGAGGCTAATGAGTCAACCGACCTCCAACTCTAGCAATGCTAACCCAAGAACTCCTTAGGCTATTACCGGACTGCCCTTTAGTGAACCAATCAAATGGCTCCTTTCTGTGAATGCTTCTAATCATTTGCCTCCAAAGAGCTGACTCTTCTTTTGAGAATCTCCAACCGCATTTAGCGAGCAAAGTGGTGTTATGATTTTTAATTCCTCCTAGGCCGAAGCCCCCATCTTTTAGAGGAGCTGAAGCCTTGTTCCATTTAACAAGGTGGTTGATTTTGCTACCGGCATGGCTTTCCCAAAAGAAATTTTGTATGATCCTCTCTATAGATGCAGCCACATTTTTTGGTATTGAAAATAAAGATAGGTAATATGTAGGAAGGCTAACCAGAACTGATTTGCATAATGGATGTCTTCCGCCTCTAGAGATGTTATATATTTTCCACCTATCTAGTTTCTTATGAATTTGATCGATGACTGGTTGCCAGAACATCTTTTCCCGAGGGTAGCCTTCAAAAGGGAAACCTAAATAAATAATCAGAAGCTTTTCTGCCTTGCACCCTAGCAGATTTGTTGTTTGAATCAAATCATCCTCTCCCACATTAACACTCCCAGTTTACTTTCTGCCCCGAATACCATTCAAATAATCTAATGGCGTCTTTAAGCTTAAGAAGCATCATCACGTCGTACTTACAAAAGAGAAAGTGTCATCAGCAAATTGAAGCAATGGGAGGTGGATTAAGTCTTTGCCAACAAGGAAACCTTCAAACTGGCTGTTACTATGAAGCTAGTTTATGATTTCTCCTGGAACCTCACTTACTAGGAAAAATAAAAAGGGGGAGAGGGGGTCCCCTTGGCGGATACCTCTAGATGCTGTTATTCGACCTCTTGGCTTACCATTAATGAAGACTGAAAATTTTGGATTTTTTAGGCAGCCCATTATCCATGAGATCTACATGGAACTAAACTTTTTTAGAGATAAAATATTTTCTAAAAAGTTCCAATCGGTTATCAAAGGCTTTTTCCAAATCAAGTTTTAAAATCCAACTTTTTTTCCGTTTTCCCTATAATCTTCCACTACTGCCTCGTAAGCAATTAAAATTGGGTCAAGAATTTGCCTACCTTTAATAAAGGCACTTTGAGTAGGACTTATAATTGCATCCATAACATGTTTTAGACATTCAGATAGAACTTTTGCAACTACCTTGTATGCTAACGTAGTAAGACTGATTGGGCGGAAATCCTTGACTAGAGTCGCGTTCTCTTTTTTATGCACTAAACAAATGAAGTTTTCTTGAATGCAAACATTTAATCTTCCATTTTTGTGGAAAGATTTGAAGATATCCTTGAAAATAGACCAGTGATTGATTAGGAACTCCGCTGTGAATCCATCTGGGCTCGGAGCTTTATTTCTGCCAAGTGCCTTTAAGGTTTTAAAGATTTCCTCCACTGAAAACTGGGTAACAAGAGCCTCATTTGAATTGCGGAAACACCAGACCAATCACTATTAATAGGGATGAATCTGTCCCCCGGAATTCTTGTGTAAAGTGTCTCAAAAAATTCTAGCACAATCCTTTCAATGTCGCGGAAAGAAGTCAAAACGACCCCATTATCGTCTTTTAATTCGGTTATGAGGTTCCTTCTTTTCTTTGCATTTAGAAAGCGGTGGAAGAAACCTGTATTCTCATCACCCAAAGACAGCCAAATGAGTTTACTTTTCTGAATATAATTCCGCTCTTCATTTTGGAAAATGCTAATTAATTCCGCTTGCATAGCTGTTCTAGAGCCCAGCTCTTCTTCATTTAACCCGATCAACTCAGCCACGGAATCATATTTTTCTAATTCTGACAGAAAGATTTTCTCTCTTTCTTTGACCTTGGCTTGCACCGCAATATTCCAAGCTTTTACTGCCAATTTAACTTATCCAACCACTCATGGAGAATGAAACCAGCCCAACCATGGAAGTTTGAACTGCTCACAGTTTCAACAATAATCTGATTACATTCACTGGACAGGACAAAACCAAAAAGGAGAGGGACCCCAAAGAAAAGCATCAGCTTCCAAGATTAAAGGAAAGTGATCGAGAAGATACGTGCTTTTTGTGAAACCCGATGGGGTTGCAGGTATCTTGATGAAGAAAACTCGTTTTGGTACCAGGATGTTTGAAGCACACATGCCAAAGATTAGCACAACGCTGGGAATAATGGTAATAGTTTTGGGAACCCCTGGATTACCATATCTAGAACCTGGTTAAAGGTGGATGCTTTGGCATCTTTAAACTTGGTTTAGGTACCACAATTGTTTTTTGGCTAGACCATTGGGATGGATTGGCTCCCTTTGTGCACTTGTCATCCAAGGTTGTATAGGGTTGCATTACTTCCAAAGGGATCGGTGGCAGAACATTGGGATGAAAATTCTTCATCTTGGTCTACAAAGAAGTTTTGAATACACTGTAAATATATATATAACAGTACTTACATAGACCATTCCTCCAACACTAGAGAGAAACCCAATATAAAGACTAAAACCTTCCTACCCACTTTCAGATACCACCTCCAATTTAGACAGACCTTCATAACTGTCTAGTAACCACCCCCCATAACTACTCATAACCATCATCCGTACCATGGGGAAGCAGTGCCCCTATCAACTCAACTGGCATCAATAAAATTCCACCTTGACATATTGGTTTCATTCTTCAAGTTGGGGTGAGTTAGCCATACTTTTGTGTGCACATCATTCAAACTAATATATACATTTCAATCATTCATTTAGATACTTCAAGAATCTTCAACTAGATATAGTTAGTGTTAGTGTTGCATTTTGAACAAGAACATCTAGAATTGGCCAAAGAAAGGAATGAGAAGGCAAAGGAGTTGAGGGTGTTGTGAAAAATACTCACCACATCTAATTCAATTATACAGCCAATGAGTTTGCTAATATCTTCAAAATCCATTTTCACCTGTCGCGGAACATAAATAAGATTTAAAATATAATTAATTGATATTAAGACTATATTAATTCTAACCTAAAAGCTTAAAATTTTAGGATTAACTATTATTTAACATCATATTCATACCATAAACTAATATACTCTAAATATATGTAAACTTCAAAATCACCAAAAGGATGGTGGTTGCATAATAAACAACGTAGTTTCCAAAATTAACGTTGGTGTTCTACTTTTGACGTTTATGATCACCTATTATTTTTTAACCATCTCACACATACCTTTTCAGTTAGCACAAAGAGAACATCTTCCTCAGCTTTTGCCACTGAAGCCCTTGCTTGTTGCAACTCATCATTTAAAGGAACGGCAGAGATTGGCTCTATGAATGAACCAATCCCCGCATCACTGCAACAATACATTCTTTTCAGATAAGGAAAATTTAGGAGCTGATCTCCTTTCATAAGAAAAAAGTTGGGGAAATGCAAACAAATTCTTCAAATTCACCTACTTTCCAGTTTTTCACTAGTACAATGTACAAATTCCCGAAAGGTATTATAATTTTTTTAGTTGCATTATTAGAAACAAAACCCTATCCATTTTATTTTTAATTAGTAATTTATTTTCATCATTTGTTGCCCATATGTACAGCATAACAGAGTATATAATTACTCACACCACTATTACAAGCTAGCATTAACAATGTAAAAGCGACTACATTCAAGTAATGTGTATCTTAATGTGAGCAATCACAGAATCTTAATAAAAAATGTTTCCAGACTAGAATGCAGTATCTTCTAATAAGTGCCTTGTAAATCTAACAGCTCCAAGGTATTTAGATGATTTTCTTAAAATCCCTTACAATTTTCGCCTAGAGCCACAAGAACCTCTTTCTTCCGAAGCAATAAAGGTAAATTTGTTTCATTTATTTATCCTCTATAACTAGCCACCTTCTTCATTTTTTCCATTTTCTTTCACATTTCACATATCAAACTTGAGATAAAACCCAAATGGCTCCATCTTTAATCATTGCATAAACTGCATCTCAGTGGGTTTTGTGTATATGAAAGAGATGCACGCTCAATGGATTCTGTATATATGAGAGAGATGTACACATAACTATGTGTATAAAAGAGATGCACATCCCAAGTTATTAAAGAGGAGTGAGCACCGGGAGGAGGCAAGTTTGGGTTCCACCATACTTATACCTGCATAGTCATGGTGGTTGTATGTACATGTCCTGATCCCAACAGTCAGGTCTCTTACTAAGCATGCCAATACTTTTCCTTTTCTAGATGTTCATTTAAGGTAAAAACAGAACTTAGGCAAACGACAGAATTTGTTTGAAGGGCCGTGGAAAATAGCTTGGTTCTTAAATTCTGCTTTGAACTGCTTCACATTTAATTTTATGTTTTCTTCTTCCGAAGATATACAGTTTGTTAAAGTTTTATAATTTCTACTTTTATAACTATGGGATCCCAAACTGAAGCATTGATTAGATTATTTTTTAATTTAATTTTCCGTTCAAGTTGATTTTGAATTCAAATAAATGTCAAGCAATCATTGTCTTTAGAAGCCAAAATTCTAATAGAGCCTTATTCACTTGCAATGGTTTGATGACTAGACACACAATATATCTTATTTAGCTTTTGAAAAGGAAACAAATCTCTTCATTGAAATAATGAAAAGAGACTAATGCTCAAAGTACAAGAAACATAAGTAAGAAAACCTAATACATAAAGCCAAAGATAACTAACATATATGAAAATATGACAGAGAGACAATAAATGCAATCCAATTCAGCAAATATTTTGAATTGAATAATCTACAAAGAGCTTAGAAAGTGTGCACCAGGGTGACGCTATAAGGTGAGCAGAATTCAATCTAATCCATGGAAGTTAATAATTTTTTAATACAAATGAATGAAAGAAACTAATTCTGAATCACTATAACCCTCAAATTAGCTCAATTTCAACCCTAAGGATTGGGTTAGACACGGATTGCTTTAAGATCAAATATCTTGAGACAAAGAACAAGTTCCCTTGCCCAAGATTTGAACACTCCACACAATAGGATGATCGATCTTGAATGTTGTGGCATACATGAATTGCAAAATTCAAGAAGCTCTCCAAGCTAACCTTGAAAGAAAAGCTCAAAGGCTAAATTCAATTCACCATAAAACTTAACTTTTGAAAAATCTAAAGACAAAAATTTAAATAGTTTTCCAATAAAACTCTAATGCAAACATAGTAAAATGACAAAATTAACCTTACTTGTCATAAAAAGGATAAATTTGGAAAATATTAAAACTAATCAAAATTATTAAAAAAATTAATTAGTAATTTGACGCCCATATGGTTTATATCATCCTTTCCTTCTTTTAAAGGATTCATCCTCGAATCCAAATCAAAACCTTGTAAAGTAGCTTGTTCCATTTTGTTGGAAATGATGAGAGTGCTAAGGGGTTGTGAGCCTAGTTCAGATGTCTTTAGAACTCAAAGACAAAGATGTACAACCTGTAGAACAGATCCAGTTCAAGTAAGGTCGTAGCCTAGTTCAAATGTCTAGGTGCACTCTTTGATCCTTTTGAATTATTGTTATTTGACCATTAAGATATATTTTGAGCTTTCTCTTGTGCGGGTTTCACTTGTAGCTCTTTCTTTCATACTTGCTAGACCCTACCCTCTCTAGAAATTTTCTTTTTCCTGCACTATGGAAGGTGAAATCCCAAATGAGGTTAAGTTCTTCTACTAAGTTATTCGCGAAAGATTTATTACTCTAGATCAACTTTTTAGATTTATTACTCTAGATCAACTTTTGAAAAAGTTTTCTTCTTTGGTAGGCTCTTTGTTAACTTCTTTATCAAAGGATAAAAAAAGAATTGTATCGAATTTTTTAGAGTCGGGGCTTCGCACAGTCTATAGGGAAGTTTCTTATTCTTTTTCTTTTTCCTTCCTTTTTTTCAAGGTGCTTGACTTTCAGTAATCTTGTATCTTGACACGAAGCTACTCTGAGATGATTGAGTTCATTTTCCATTTACTGTTTCGGGAGAAGGAAAGGTTCTTAGTGTCAAGTCGGAATATGTGCCTTGTTGTCGTGGGATCTTATAGGGAGAGAAGAAAAATAGAATTTTTAGAGAAGTGGAAAGGGTTCCCAGTGTTGTTTGGACATTACTGACAATTGTTTTTTGTAACTACTCATTAAGTTTTTTTTTTTTTTTTATGAAAACAACTTTCATTGAGAAAAAACGAAAGAATACGAGGGCATAAAAAAACAATCCTCCCAAAACACCCCAACTAAACGAAGAGGTTCCAAGTAAGTAAAATGTTACGAGTGAATAGTTATAAAAAAGTTTCAAAACCGAAGCCCAAAAGGGCACATGAAATCTAACTAAGGACCAAACATACAAGGGTCCCTATCCCTCGCTCTAAAATCTCTATTATTCATCTCCCCCCAAATATCCCGTAACACATCACACACCCTCACAAACCACAGAAACTGACATTTGTCTCCGAAAGGTGGATGGAGGAGGAATTCCACAATCACAACACGAACGTCACAATGGTCGGCTAGCCAAACCTTGAACTCCTGCAAAGTAAAACTCCACACCACTTGAGCAATACTGACAACCCCATGGAAGACAATCAAAGGCCTCCTCCGCTTTCTGTCAAAGGCCCTGCACGCAAGGTCCTTCTCCTAACGAGCCTTTCTAAGGTGTTCAGCTGACCCAGCAAGACTTGCCACGTAAAGTCTAACTTTCTTAGGAATCTTAATCCTCCAAACCACATAAAAAATAGACTCCTTAAATGGGGTGGGATTCGACAACAATCTGAAATAGGCTTTACAAGAAACGCTATCACGAAGGTTTGAACTCCAAATACGAACATCCCTCCTCCCCAACCTATACGTGGACTCCTTCAAAAGAGAAAGGAGGGTAGCAACCTTCATTGTCTCCCTATGGATTAAATGACGACGAAACTCGAAAGAAAAAGACACAACTCTTAAACCAACTCAAAAATTCGAGATCAGACAGTTCTTTAAGGAAGACAAATGATAATGATGCGGTAATGTAGAAGAAAGGGAATTGTCTCACACCCAAAAATAAGTGTCCCTACCATCCTCCACAATACACAACAAAAGGAGAAAAAGAGGGCAGCTCAAGAGAAATGTCTCTCCACAGAATCCAGTGTGTGCCTTTAACCCCTTTCTCCACCAAATCAAAAGGATGGTTACCATGTTTATGCGCAATAATCCGATGCAACAAAGATTCGGGCTCGAGGGCAAAACGCCAAAACCGCTCAGCCAACAAGGCTCTATTTCTAATCCTTAGGTTGCCAATTTTCAACCCTACTTAGTTAATAGAGCGTCCCAACGCCTCCTAACTGAACAAGTGAGAATCCTTCCCTTCCTCCCCTCCTTCCCAAAGAAAGTCTCTCAAACACTTTTCCAAGCACTTGAAACCGAGCTAAGCACCTTAAAGAGGGACAAAAATACACGGCAATACCACTAAGCACCAATCTTATCAAAGTAAGCCTTCCTACTTTGGAGAAAAAACATTTCTTCCATAAGTCTTCTTTTGTTTGCTTAAAGCCCCTTTCTTTAGGGATGCTTTTATGGGCTGGTTTTTCTTTTAGTTTTTTCAATAAAAAGCTAGAATACTATCAAGAAGAAGACTTCTCACTTGCATTTTATAACTGCCAATTGAACCACTTTTTTTGTATGCTTTATTGCAGCTCGGAAGAACTCATATATTGTCCTATTTTTTGTAGTAGAGCTTCGTTAATATGATTGCAGCCTTACAGGTTTCTTATTTCTTTCAATAAAGATATACTGCATTTGATAAACAATATTTCATTACCAGCGTTACTTAGCATGATAAAGAGGGCCAAAAAGCATAATTCATAAGCTGATGCAACGGAACATGAATGAATGGATGAACCTGGACAACAGGAGACCCTTAACATCCATTAATTGATCACCCTCTGATTTTATACACCACCTTCCATCAACAATTTCCACTTCCTAAGCCAAAATTGTAGCAGTGTCATTAGTAAGATAAATAATCAGTCCACTAACTTCCATATGTTTTTTATCATTATAAATTAACATTCATTTGAAAACAAACAAATGAGTCAATACTTAATACAAGTCCAATCAGATGCTTCTTACCAAAAAGGAAGTTCCACTCTTTGCACTCCTAACTAGGCTGTCCATTAACTGAGATAACTGTACATAAAGAAATGATGTTGAATTTAGTAATAGGAAGTGCACATATAGCATCCAGCTCATAGAAAATTTTATTATTGAATCAAAAGCAGCAGCATGATATTATGAATCTTAGTAGCAGGCAACTTTCAATATGAAAACAAGGGATGTAGGGCATCTGTTCTTGAGATTCTTTTCTGATTCTTGTTAGTTGTTGGAAACTTTCTTGAGTTCTATAAAAGATGTTCTATTTAGTTTTTTCTTGCTGGCCTTTTCCTTTATGTTTTTAGTATTAAGACGGGCACTTATAGCATCCAGCTCATAGAAAATTTTATTATTTGAATCAAAGGCAGCAGCATGATATTACGAATCTCATTAGCAGGCAACTTACAATATGAAAAACAAGGCTAGCTCGGGCCATCTCTTATTGAAATTCTTTTCTGACACTTGTTAGTTATTGGAAACTTTCTTGAGTTCTATAAAAGATGTTGAAGGAGAAGGAAACCCCCGGAATGTAAGCATTTCAATTCTTAAGGCAAATAAAAACTAAAGATTACTCCCAAAGTTTTTTAAAGCTCAAAACCACAAAAGCAAACAATATAAACATATACCAATGTTGTAGCCCAACACTTACACTCATTGTCATTCATCAAATATAACTAAACCTTATGCCAAAATAATTAACAAATCCCTGTACAACAAAGCTTACTCAAAACTTCAATAAAAGCAAAATAAACATCACCTTTTTTTCAAGCTTGCGAACTTGATCTCGAGATTCTCTTAAGGCATAGCTCTAGTTAAGAGAGAGGGAGAGAGAGAGAGAGAGATCATGGATCATGATAAATTAAGAAAAATAAAATAAATAAATAACAGATGCTCTCAAATTTACATACTTAAATGTTAATATATTTTCTCCATAAACGAAATATGAAGGAAATAGTATGAATAACCAAATGAAATTAAAACATGAAGATGAGTGTTTAAGACAAAATTATTAGGATTCTAAATGCAAAAAGCATATGTAAGTAACAAAATCAAAACCAGCAAGTTTATAAGGAGCAAACCGCAGAATCTTTGACCGAGCCATCTTCATCTACAGCATTCAGTATCAGTTTAATCAATGATTGATTTACAACCATTCCCATTATCTACAATCAAGGTTTAAATAAGATGTCACATTATATAACAGACTAGAGCAGTGGTTTAAGGTCATACCCAGATACTTATTTACCACGTTTGTTAGAGGCATAAAACGTGTAGACCAATCAACATCTTCTTTGATTGCTGTTTTCAAATTAAATTGCAACATATCAGCAAACTGTAGAAGAGCTGCAATAGCTATTGCTTCATTTCCATCCATTGCTAGACTCCTTTGAGCATGTTCTATTGCCGATTTCACCTTTAACAAACAAGACAAAGCACTTTGAAGAAGAAAGGAGTAATTACAGAATTGCAAGGTAGCGGATTCTTCTCCTATGTCAATAGATCTGTACAAAACTTTGTGGAGATATAAATGCCAAAATAAAATCAGTATCTGTTCTTGGATTTGCTCGATTGTTATCTGAATACAGCTGATGTGCTTCAGAGGAAGCTTCCTACTTCATGTCTTTTGCCTCCTATTTGCTGTTTTTGCCATGCGGAAGGGGAATCTCAATCATATATTTTGTGAAAGTTCTTTCTCAACAGCTTGTTAGTTTGACCGTCATTTATTCCTAGTCTTGTTAGAGTTTGTTTCTATGTTTCTTATTGAGTTGTAATGGCTGTGCTTAGCCCCCAATTGGACTTTATTTGTTGTTTGATCATTTATTTTGTTGGATATGATGAGGGTGCTAAGGGGTACAACCTAGTTGAGATGCTCAGGTATTGTTTGGTTTGTCTTGTTTGCTCATTGTCTAATCCTCTTGTACTAGCTTTTGTCTCATTGTTTATCAATAAACGAGGTTGTTTCCTTTTCAAAAATAAAAAACAGCTTGTTGGTACAAACTACTCAGTATCTTCAATTTGCAGTGGATGTTTTATCCGACAGCCAAGAGTATTGGTTTCCAGTTTTATTGGGCTTGTCTTTACCTTCAAGGCCTCATTTATGGATCAGTGCAGTCAAATGTTGTTCTTTAATAGATCGATTTGGTTCTTCTCATCTTAAAAGCTTCATCATGGTGATGTTTTCTTCCCAAAACCTCCAATGCTTTCTTTTTGCACTATATTTGTTTTATTTTTCTTCTTCTTTGTGTTTTTCTGCACTATGTTTGTTTGAATTAAAATGCCTTCACACGCCTTTAGTACTTTTCCTTTTACTATAAGAGTTTGCATCTTTTTAGTATCATTTTTTGTTTAAGAGAATGAAAATACAATAACAACAACAACAAGAGAGTGACATGAGTAACAACTTTTAGTTTTTGTTTTTTCCGGAAACAATGTGAAAAAACACTATGATTTTGAAAAGAAATAAAATATTATATTTCTCTTATAGTTTATGAATCAAACACAAGATCTTCTTAGACAAGGTGAAAATCATCCACCAATAAAGTAAAAAGGAACATATAAATTTAAAAAATATAGACAATGCAAACAATGCAAAAAAGAAATAATATACAACTCATGCTTACAATATAAAATGAAAATCCAACACTGCCCATGTTGGAGCCTTTTGGGTAGTTAACGGATTGTATAGGCTGCTGGTATTCATTATCTTTTGTGTTGATATTTTCTTTTTATAGTTCGCTACCTTCAGTTACGATTAGTTGTAGTATAGGTGTGATCAAGCCCTTCCTCTTTAGGTACATTTAAAGGGTTAATTTTCATATAACGGATATAACAAAATTGCTAAGTTTTCTAAAGTTGGTTTTCAAGATGGCTTTAATATTCAGCTCAAATGATGAAACAAATTATGGTTAGACCTTTTCAGGAAGAAGATATGCTTTCACCGAATAACCAACTTTTGCAGTCGGCTTGTAGACCAGTTTGTCAAATTGTCATTTTTAAAGACTTAGTCTATATATAGAAAAACCCAAAAGGGCAGGTTAGGAGATTGAAGGTAATTCGGTTGCCTTGCCTCTTGAGCACTGCATTACTGAGGTAGGTGAGCAAAATTAATTAAATTCTTTGGATGAATATTCAGTAATGGTGTCTTTGTCCTCTTCACTTCCCTTAGTTAAAAAAGACAAAGAGGCACCTACAAGTCAGTACAGCGTTTGACTGTTGATATCTCCAGATTGAACTCTTTATTGGCCATCAAAGAAGTTAAAGACAAAATACTGATTCATTGAAACTTCAACATTTTGTACAAGGAAAAAACGTTCTTACCTTCCCATCTTCTCAAATTTCAGATGATTTCACAGTGGTAAAAAGGGAAAATAAGTGAATGCACTAACCAGATGAAGGTTGACGCCACTTAAATCTAAGCTGCAGCCACCATGCTTGTGCATTTCTACTGCCGCATTAGTCTCATCCAAAAGTCTAAGGCTTTCTTCATATGTCCAGTTCGAAGACCAAAGTTGGGCCTGTTCATTTAACAATAAAGTGAATCAAAACTGCTTTAAATGGAGCATAAAGAAATTTACTATTGTAATTATAGAAAATCAAGCTAAAATTATGCAGCTGTAAATTAGATAATTAATTTAGACTATTTCTTTGTATCATGTAATTTTTTCGCATTCCTTATTAAATTTAAGTCTTCAACTGCCTCATTTGTGTTCACACGTGCTTGGTTTGACTCCATTTCTTCTTCTTCAGGTCGTCGAGACTAGCCATTAAGATACGTGCTTTCAAAAAATCTAGGACATAATGTATTTTTGGTCTTTGAGGTTTGAAGCTGATGTCTATTTGGTCTCTGAAGTTTCAAAATGAACACTTTAGTCCTTGAGGTTTGAGAAATAATTCTAAATGGTCTCTGAAGTCACATTGATCGTTAGTTGACTAACGGAAAAATGATATGGGGTTAAATATAATTAATCAGCAAACTCATTTGGCAAAAATGATTATAATATTGAACTTTTTTTTTATGATGTGGCATCCAACCTCACTCTCTTCTTCCACCTCCCATCACTGTGTTAAAAAAAAAATTGTTGTCCCTGTTGTTAATGAAGAACAAAGATGAATTTAACCATCGTCTTTCTCCAAATCCCATCACTATGTTGCAAAAAAAAATTCTTGTCCCTGTTGTTGCACCAATTGTGGTTAGCTCTATAAATATATTGAAGAAAAAGAAGAAATTATGCAGATATACAGGGAAATAACATATTCTAGTTTTCTAAATCAGAAATAAACTCCTGCAATTCTAATTAAGACGATCGGCAAATTGCTTGAGAAGCGAGTCCATGACGAACTTGTAAGCTGCTTCAGTGGGATGGATGCTATCCCAAAACATGAGTTTTGATGGGTTTTCACATATTGTACTTGTTTCAATGTTACATAGAGGTCCTGCTTCTGCCATCCCAGTACCACAGGGCACAGCAGCCTGCGTTAACGTGTGCAAAACCTGTTCGACAAAATGCCCCAATGATAAAATTCAGGTAAAGATGTGATTTGATACTTGGTTGTCCTTAAATGATTTATTGGCTTGCTGTAATTGTGAGGATCACTGACCATGTCCATGAGGGGAGTGTAAATGTCACCATATAGAATTGTGCTTCCAGGAAGTTGTGGCTTTTCTTCATTAGTCCTCAAGGTTAAATTCATCTTTGTTCTTCATTAGCAACAACAGGGACAACAACAAAAATTTGCAGCATAGTGATGGGAGGTTGAAGAAAGGGTGAGGAGAGGGATGCCACATAATAAAAAAAGTTCAATATTATAATCATTTTTGCCAAATCAGTTTGGTGATTAATTATATTTGACTGCCACTTCATGGTTTCATTAGTTGTGACTTCAAGAACCATTTAGAAGTACAACTTCGTGAACTAAATTGTTCATTTTAAAACTCGAGACAAGTAGACATCAACTTAAAACCTTAAGACCAAAAGTTCATTTTCGCTAAAAATGAAGTCTAGTTAAGGAAAATTCCCCATAGGATTCCTGAGAAACGGACTCAAGCAGACTAGCCCATTGAGAAGCATGCTCTCAAAAACTCTGCGAAGCCTAATCAAACAGAACTACGCAAAAACTGAACCAGTGCAGGAGTGAGAAAAAATCACGCACCACCAAGCTTTAGGGATCGGAACCAAAAATAAGCTTCAAATTTACCTCCTCTTCTTACACCCAACACAGAGAAACCACGGCCAGAAAAGGTTCAAGATCTCCAATCTACTCTTTCTAAGTTGTTTTATCATTTTCTCTCGTATCTTTTCTTCGTCAATGAAAATAATTTATTTCCTTTTCCAACAACATCAAAGAAACAAACAAGCTTATACCTTGCTCCTATACTTCTTCCCACAACAAAATTAAACTCACCACTCAACCTCCAGTTTGAGGGGTTATAACAGAGCAATTGCTTGAATGAAATTTTGTAGCAGTTGATATTTTTAGATTCGGATTTTTTTTTTTCAATCGGTTAGTTATGATGGTATCCAACTTTCAGGAATTAGTTTGGCCTTGCTAGGTAGTAGGTAACATGCATTCAATCCTATAAATCAAAAGGTGAAGCAGTGTTCTTCATAGGAGAAGTAGAAGCATGGCCAAGAAAATGAGAACTTAGCTGCGATACAGACCTTGATAGCTTGACGCCCCAGAGAAGTGCGGGCGAAGGAAGCAACTGAATCGCAAAGTTTATCCCATTCTAGCGCTCTGAGACTGTCCAGGCGGATTGAATGTTGGGTTGTGTTATCTCTAATGTCATTGCTGACGGAAATGTTTGCAGAGAGGGAGAAATGTAGGGACGCAGTTCGATTCCGGAATATAACCGGCACCTGCAGTGGCAGTGTAGAATAACTGATCCAGGTCCAGGTGAGGGGATGCCGGAGAAAACAGAGCATCGTTTTACCCTTCCTTTCCTTGCACCTACGAGGACGAGAGTGCTATGTCCTGACAAACTCACCACTCCCGCTAATACCTACCTATCTCTACGTTCCAACGCTGATACCACATCTACTTTGCATTCTACTATTGATTTTCTACTCCCAAAAAATATATTCTGATAAATTGTACCCATAATTCAAAATTTAAAAAAAAAACCAATCGAAAATTGATTTTTCACCTGCTTTCTAAAGTTTAGTTTTTTTTATTCTACTATATTAGGATGATGGTACCTTTTTCCCTTCTAAGAAATCTACGGTATATGTATTAGGGGTGTTCGCAATTCGATTTGATTTGAAGCTAAAATCGCACCGAATAGCTTATTTGTGTCAAATCAAATGGAAATCGAACCGAAGCAAAACCACTTATGCATAAATAAAATCGAAGCAAAACCAAATCGTTTATGCATAAATATTATAATTAAAATCCTTTATGAACATTGTACATAAATAAAAGTTTTACAAAGTTTCAAACATGGATTAAATTAATTCCTATAATGTTACAAGCATATAAGTTTCAAATATTGAAGTTTGAAAGTCCATCAAAACATTGAAATTTCAAAGTCCACCTAACATAATATAATAGTTCTACGGTTATACAAACTTTCTTTACGTTCTTATTCTTCTCATTCCTCTCCTTGATTTTTTTCTCTATACCCGCTTGGAAGTCTTAAAAAAGTTTTATTATTAACATAGTAATGGCATAATCAATATATTTGAATTATGAATTATACAAATTAATTAGAAAGAATGTTCTATAGATACGAACCTTTTTCAACTATTGCAATCCCCTCCAAGTTTTTTTTTTTAAGATCAATAGATTCAATATTAATTGTTTTTGAACGTAGCCAATTTTGTCCACATACAAGTGCCTCAACTGTGGTTGGAGCTAACGTGGAACGAAATGAATCAATCACTCGTACAAACTTCATCAAGACAACTTCTTTACATTCTTGTTCTTCTCCTTCTTCTCCTTCTCGTTCATCTCCTTGACTTTTGCCCCTATACCCGCTTTGAAGTCTAAAAAAATCTTATTATTAACATAGTAATGACATAATCAATATATTTAAATTTTGAAGTATACAAATTAATTAGAAATAAAGTTCTATAGATACGGACCTTCTTCAACCGTTGCAATGTCCTCAAAGTATTTTTTTTTTTAAGATGAATAGATTCAATATTAATTGCTTTTAAACGTAGCCAATTTTGCGCGCATATGAGCGCCTCAACTGTGGTTGGAGCTAACATGGAACGAAAGAAATCAATCACTATGCCACTAGTACTAAATGAAGACTTAGAAGCAACTATGGATATCAGAATTGCTAAAATATCTCTTGCAATTCGACTAAAAACCTTATATCTTGAAGAATTTCCTTTCCACCACTCTAAGATATCAAAGTTCTCCTCATGTGCAATACGATAGTCCAATAAGTAAATATCAACTTATGTATCCACACTTAGGACATCCTCTTCATCCATATTTTCAAAATGGATACGAAAAACGTCTGAAGCATAAGAAGAAGTTCTAGATGTAGCGGAAGTAGTTATAGATGTACTGAAAGAGTTGCTACTACTAGTAGTAGCACTATAAACTGAAGGTTGACTCATATATGTACAATCCTTAAACACTTGAAATTGAGATGATGCAATCGGGCTTGAAGATGATTCATGGCTATGATAGTTTAAAGAATATTCACTAAAAAATCTTCTCAAAACAGATTTCACCTTATTCCCCACTTCTTTTGTTGTACCCATGTCAAATAATTGAGTCAAAGAATACATAAGAGATTTTATCTTGTAACGTGGATCCAAAACAAAAGCAGTATAAAAAAAGAAATTTGTTTTTGCGATCTTCCCCTAATACTTATCGTACTTCTCTTGCATTTTCAAAGTCATGTCATGCAATAACTTATTATCAGGACCACCTACACTTGCATGTTCTTTTATGCAATTCTGGACAATACTAATCTCATGGAAGATAGTGTTGGAAGTAACATAAATAGACCTTGAAAGCCTAATAGTTACTTCATAGAAAACAGACAAAAATTTGATAAATATTCTTGCAATTTTCCAATCTCTAGAATTTGATAAATATTCTTACAATTAAATTCAATATATATATGCAACAACACCTAACATGCATGAAATCCTCATCTAACACAAATGCATGTTTGAAACATTTCTTTAGATAAGCAATAGTTGTATCATTTGATGAATCATTATCAATGGTTAAGGTCAATACCTTATCAATACCCCAATGTTTCAAACATTTTTCCACCTCTCTTCCTATTGTTTCCCCTTTATGATTTTCAATATAAGAGATATTAATTATTCTCTTATGAAGTTTCCAACTTCTATCAACAAAGTGTGAAGTCAAAACCATATAATTAACATTTTGAATTTACGTCCAAGTATCAAACATAAATGGAACTCTATATTCTTCATTCACAAAAACATCTTTCAGCAGTTCTCCCAAGTTAACATATCTTTTCCAAAATATCTATAGCAATTGTAGTTCGAGAATGAATAATAAAACTTGGTTCTACTAACATCAAAGTTCCTTCAATAAACTTTCTAAATATCTCATTCTCCATAAATCTAAAGGACAACTCGTCGACTATGATCATCAGAGCAATTTGTCTTCAAGCATTCTCAATGGTAAATATCTTATAATTATTTTTTTTACTGTCCCCATCATTGTCTTTATTTAGAAATACTAACTTTGTTTGAGTTATATCTACTTTATTGTCTTTCAATTGATAAGGATTTTTTTATAGTAATGGTCAAGATGTGTCCTCATAGTTGAATTTCTATTCCTTCTTAGATGGCATGCATACACCACATTACAATAATTGAAATTATCATGTGAATCATCATCACTATATTCAGAACATTTAGTAAAATTATATCATACCATAGAAGTATTTTTCCTCTTCTTTCGAGATGGTTGGAGTTCTGGTGGTGGCACGATAACCTCAATAACGACATCATTTTCATTCACACTAGAACAATTATTGCTATTGCTTATGGTGTTCGATTTAGTGTCTGTGTTTTCATTGTTATTGTCATCGATCAAACTTGTTGACATTCTGCCTACGCCTACAATAGGGATAAAAAGGTCTTTAATTAGTATGGAAAAAAATGTCTTTTATTAGCATGAAAAATATAAACATCTTACACTTGAGTTATCTGCACCAATGAAACAGTCTCCATTGAATAGTATCCACGATTTGCACCAATGAAACATTGATTAATGATAATGAGTAAACAATAACTTATTCCAAACAAATAGAAAGTCCTTATAGTCAGAAGTCCCCATAAATAGAGGGGTCGAGAAAAAGATTAAGCAGGCAGCAGAATGGGGTGAAGCAGATAATGTTTCTTCGAAGTGAAGAAGTGTCAAGCTAGAATAGGCGTAGGCTTTTGAGTATGAGATTGAAGGGATAAAAGCCCTAGGCAGCATAATGCTTTACATAACCATTTCTCAATTTAATTTGGGAATCTCAAAGTACCAATACATGGCAAAATAATATACAAACTAATTTTTTTTACTATAACTTAAAGGCTAAGCATTCTTTCTAACTATAGATTAGAGAGATAACATACTTAAAACATAACTATACTTAACTTCTCAGAACTCTTTTTTGTTTTATTTTACTAGGTCATTCTCCACCCAGAGTTATTTTTGGTTCATTCACTTAATAATATATAGTACCTTGATCTCTTGGTTGACTTGAACTCACCAAAGGACGATTTTTTGCAAAATGTCCTGATTTCTTACATCAAAAGCAAATGTCTCCTCCTTTGAGACATTGTCCAAGATGATCTTTGTTGCATTCTCTACAAAGAGGTTTACTGTTGCTGCTTGCAACCATCTTCTGGTAACCTCTTCTTGAGTTTTGAGATCAAAACGAGCTTCCTTTTCTAAGTCCACTCTTAAAATTATTTTCTTTCAATACTCCTAGGCCGAAGCTCTTTTTGTTTTCTTGTTTCACTCCATCATAACTCATTTTTAATCAAAATGAGAATCCATAACATCAAACTTCCTTGATGATAAACTTTGTTTCACTTGTAATGCAATTTCAATCAAATGTGAGAAATCCTCCCACTTTGATGTTGATGTTACTGAAGTCTGAATTTTCTGTCTAAGCCCATTCTCGAATTGTCGGCATCTATCACTTTCAGATGCCACAATTGGTCCAATTTAACGATAGAGTTTCATAAATTTCCTATTGTACTCAACTATTGTTAATAAATTTTGCTTTAATTTTAGAAATTCATTCCTTTTTGTTTCACAATAGATCTTTGTATAATATTTATCTTCAAATATTCCTCAAAATACTATCCAACTCATAGTATGTGTATCTCTTCTTCTAGCTTTAATTGAATCCCACCATCCTTCTGCTTCCTTTTACAGTAGGAAGGTTGCTAACTTAAATTTCTTCTCTTCGGGGCAATCCATCACCTTAAAACACTTTTCTAATAGATTCAATCACACTTCTACGTCAGCCAAATTTGTGCCTCCTTAAAAAATCGTTGCACCTAAAGATTTCAATCTTTCGATGTTATGTTTCTTATCAGACCTAATTTGCATTGTTCCCATTGACTCCATAACTTCTTGGAACGTCTGCTGGTAGCTTTAATCATCCATTCCATCTTGTCTCGTACTTCATTCATCTTTAATCATCCATTTATAGCTTATGCATAACACACACACACATATATGTTTATAGCTTATGCATAACACACACACACATATGTTTATAGCTTATGCATAACACTTTAAACTTTCAATCTTAGTTCAGCTATCATATTTTAATAAACAACAAGTAAGTAACAAACATACTTTTTATTTATTAATTTCATAAGCTTTCCTTACATACATAAGCACAGATAATATACAATTGATTTACATAAGCGCACAAGAAACATACACTTTTTACATCTTTTTACATTTATTTCATTCTCTTTTTCTTTCAGATAACCTAATGAAGTTTATCTTTTCCCTTAATTGATGTCGCTACTTGCGTCTAATAGATGGAGCTACAGATATTACTCTCATCTCTACTTGTCTATCCAAACTAAATGCTAAAGAGTTGTTCTTATGTTGTTCTATTTGATGGTAGTAATAACATGAAACTTTATCGATATTACACTTATCCCTATGAAACCACTTACACTTATAACACTGCTTCTTTCTCTTTAATTATGAAATAACTTCTCCTTCTTCAAAACAAGATCCTACTGACTCTTGTTTGCTTTCTTCCTCCATCTCTCTCAATCTCACCTTTCTATAGTGTTTGAAAAAGTATTGTCTTCCAAACATACTTTGGAATACATCCCAATCCTGTTTGGCTTTTTCAGTCAAATCTTCCTTTAATGAGAACCACTATTATTTTGCATTGTCAATAAGCATAGATTCTACTAATGTTACCTTTATATCATCCTCACAACTAATTATTTCAAGGCACTCTCTCACCCTATGCATCCATTCCTCAACTTTCGTAGGGTAGATTGAACAACCCTACTTTTCTACTCCATAAAGTTCTAGTCATCCTCTTACATTATTGTTTTCCATGGATTTGTGAGTAACAAATATTTTCTTGTTTTAATGCTTGAAATAATAATAGAGAATACTTACATGGATTTTTGAAGAGATTGTGTCTCGATTGCTGCTTACATATGTTGCTTGCAAGACAAGTTTTATTGAAAATTCATTTTATAAATTATTTGTTTTCTATTTTATAGGAAATAACTTTTTAAAACAAATTTTGACTTTTAGCGCTTTGCTTCCTAGGAACTTTATTGCTTTGATACCAAGTTGTCACATCATACCACGTCTTGGCCCAAAATGCAGGTGCCTGGGGTGAGGTGTGACAATAGGTCAAGAAGGGAACTTGTTAAGGGAGTACTAAAGTGCGGACTTTAACGATCGAAAGGTGCTCAATGCTTCTGAAGAGTGGCGAACGTTTGGTCGTTGTTAGAAACCACAAAAATGCATTCTCCGCATAGAAAATGCGACGAGTTTAAGAACTTTTGGTGCTGGTCCCATAAAGAGGTCAATGTCTATGCCCTAGACTCAGTTTTTATCTTGGGGTCAGAAGTGGTCATTACCAATTTCATTAACTTGTCTTGGTCTAAAGCCTTTACAACTTCGAGATTCTTTGAACAAGGACTTCCTTTTACATTCCTAGCATGGTTGATTCCACATTTACCCAAAGTATAGGTTGAGAAGCGAGCTCGTTGGGGGAGAACTAAGGTATAGACCAAAAGGATCGAAAAGGTGGCCAATGCTTCCTAAGAGTGGCAAACATTTGGCTTGTGTCAAAAACTACCGAAAATGCATTACCCACAAAGAAATTGGGATGAGTTTAAGAACTTCAGTTTCGATCCTAACAAAAAGATCAACGACTATGACCCAGACTCGATTTTTATTTTGGGGTCAGTAGAGGTCCTTTAACTATTTCTTTGTTTTTTCTTGGTCTAAAGCCTTTCCAGCTATGAGATTCTATGACCAAGGACTTCTATCTACATTCCTTGCATGCTCCTTCCACATTTACCCAAAGTAGAAGTCAGGAAGCAAGCTCGTTGGGGGAGTACTTAATACGAATCAAGCAACCAAAATTTAATCAAATGAAAAAGTTGAAGAGATGCAATGGTTGGAAGTTGAAGAGTTATTTTGGCAACCCAAAATCATAATATTAAATGTTCAAGGAATTATGTATTTATGTGTTTTCAATTATAATGGCAGTTGAAAGGACATGAAATTAAATGTCGTTACCTTTCATTTCATATTTTAATTAGTATAAATAGGGTTGTAATTTCCACATTTTAAAAAAGAAGAATTTGGGATGAATGGAATATGAAAATTCTAGTATGTTAAATTTTATTCTTGTGTGTTCTTGTGATAGAATGCACAAATATTTGGAGCATTCAAGTGAGATTTGATCTACCTTACCTGTGGAGTGTTTTGAAGATCGAGGGTTGATGGAAGTTTCTAACTTTATTCGATCATTGGTTTCTTAGATCATCTAAGCAATATGTTTCTAGGCTATCTTAGGGGTTGAAATCAAATTGATTTTGGAGCTGTTGGGGTTGTATTCTTTGAGTCTTCTTGTTTAACATGGTTCTTAGAACCCATGCTCAGGGGTTTCATATCAGTACTAAGGTGCAAACCAAAACAATCGAAAAGGTGGCAATGCAAGAAAGTGGCAAACAGTTGACCAATGTCAGAAACTACTAAAAATTCATTTTCCACAAAGAAAATGAGATGAGTTTAAGAACTTGTGGTGTTGGCCCCAAAAAATGCGAACGCCTATGCCCCATATAGTTTTTATCTTGAGCTCAGAAGTTGTTCTCTAACAGTTTCTTTGTCTAAAGCCTTTCCAGCTACAAAATTCTATGAACAAGGACTTTTGTCACCATTTCTAGCATGGTCCTTTCCACATTTACCCAAAGTTATGTCAGGAAGCAAGCTTGTTAGGGGTGTACTAAGGTGCGGACCAAAAAGATGGAAAAGGTAGTCAATGCTTCCAAATAGTGGCGAAGGTTTCGTCAGTGTCAGAAACAATCGTAAATGCATTCCTCTCACAGAAAATGGGACGAGTTTAAGAACTTTTGGTTTCGATCCCAAGAAAAGGTCAACGACTATGTCTCAGACTCAGTTTTTATTGTTGGGTCAATAGTGGTCCTTTAAGTATTTCTTTGTTTTGTCTTGGTCTAAAGCGTTTTCAGCTATGAGAAGCAAATACTTTTTTAAAGTCAAGAAAGACTTGATTTTCAATACTTTTTTTTATCTTGAATCACTTCCAATAAAGTTATTTAAGTTTTTCAAACCTAAATTTTATTACTCAATCATACATAGATACTTTATCCACAATTCATGAAATGACGAAAAGATTTGTGATGAAGATCAATTTGAAGAGAGAACGTCTAATTCACTTAAATACGAAATAATAATTCTAAAAATAAATTTCTTTTAAGAACTCACGAATGTTTTGCGAGAGCTCAATATTTTACTGCTCACGTAAAAGTAATACGAGTTTTACAATTTTAGCTATTTAGGTATTTTTTTTCTTTACCTCATTCTCTCCCGCGCGCAAGACCCTCCCCTCCGCCGTTTTTCCTCACACTCACAGATCCCGCTCGGTGACCCTTCGCCCGTCCGCAGCTCTTCTCTTCGTTCACTCTCCCGTCGTTCGCACTTCGGTAAGTTCTTTTCTCTTTTCTTTCCTTTTTTTACTCTCCAATTGTAAGATAATTGTTTTGATGGGTTGTTGCTTAACTGCATCATTCAAATTTGCTTTTGATCTAAATTTCTTTGCCATGGTCGGAAGCTTTGATCGGCTGGAACAGGGTAGTTTTGTTTAGATGAGTATCATCCTTACTGGTTCTTTCAAGCTATGGCCAACCTGGTGACCTTTTTGGTTCTTACTTTTGCATACTAAGCTTTTCTTTTCATCAAATGTTTTTTCTAAACTTTAACTGGCGATGGAAGATTATCAGGACTTTGTTTTTGGTTGGCCATTTGACCATTGGTGTGTGGCAGGCAAGAAAAACTGGTTGGCTGAGCAACAATGCTTACACATATTTTTAGAGCATTTTTTTTACATTTAGTATGCTTATGTACCTATAGTATAGGGATATATATATGAGAATTTGAGCAAAGTTGTTTTAAATAATAAATTTTGAACAATTTTTTTTCTTTAATTTTTCCGAAAGTTCCTCTCTTTGTGCTTAAACCTATTTCACGTTAAACCCCCGCCCTCCCATTACATGCTACTCCCCCCTGCCGCACGAATTTCCTATCCAGATAGTTTCTGAATGTTTGAATTTATAGCAGCTTCAAGTTTAGAAGGGTTTAGGGTTTTCAATCGCTGGACCAAGATGAAGCAAGTAGTGGGGATGGTGGTCTCAAACAAAATGCAGAAATCAGTTGTCGTTGCAGTGGACAGATTGTTTTATCACAAGCTCTATAATCGCTACGTTAAACGCACTTCCAAGTTCATGGCTCATGATGAGAACAATCAATGCAATATTGGTGATAGGGTGAGAATTTAATTCCATCTTTACTTCCCCAATTAATTTGTTTTTCTTTATTTCAATTCACTTGATCAAGTTGTGGACTCGATGTATAGTTTCAGTTAAAACATCGTGCAAATTTGTTCGACATCACGGTAGTACTGGATGAAATGGATAGCATATAGCATGTTGTGGTGGTCGTTCTTTATGTTTGAAGAGTTTATTTGTTAAATTACATATGCATTATGTTAATTTATATAATTCTTGTTTCATTTTCATTTCTCTTGAACATGTGCTTGGGGTTTGTTAGTATTTAACGTTTCTTGTTAATTCACTGTTGAAACAAATTGAATTTTATAACCTCAGGTTAAATTAGATCCTTCGAGGCCATTGAGCAAGCATAAACATTGGGTGGTTGCTGAAATTTTGAGGAAAGCAAGAATTTACGAGCCACCATCACAAGATAAACAGTCTGTTTCAGACAAAAGCAATGTTTCAGCTCCTTCAACCACTTAAGGTTTGATTGATACACTTGTTATTTTCTTTTTAGAAAGCCAAACTTGTATCTTATTGAGTTCTGGATCGTCCTGGGCGATCATAATCACTTGAATCTCTGATGACTATTTGCGGCAATTCTTTGTTTCCATTTAGAGTATATTGCAGTTGCACGTGATTGTTATTTATTAGAAACTTTACTAGAATACATCTTTTTATTGTTATGTGAACAATATGTATTACCATCTTTCTTGATGGCATTGTAGGTTCATGAGCAGTTCTTTTTTTTTTTTCTCGATATAATCAAACAGCTTTCACTGAGATAAAAATGAAAGAATACAAGGACATACAAAAAAACCAGCCCACCAAGCCACCTAAGTAAAATACTGTCTATGGAGTAGTTACAAAAGTTCTTCGAAATCGTAACCAAAAAAGACATGAAATCTAATAAAGGACCAAATTTCACTAAGATCCCCCTCTCTCTCTTGGAACACCCCATCATTCCTCTTGCCCCAAATGTCCCAAATAACCGCGTACACGCTGACAAGTCATAAAAAACCCCCTTTATCTCTGAAAGGCGGATGGAGGAGGAACTCCTCGATCGTCGCTTTGATGGTACGTAAACCAGCAAAGCTAACGCTGAACTCCAGAAGGAAGGAGCTCCACACGGCCCTCGCAAACTGGCAATCCCAAGAAAGATGATCAAGATCTTTCTCCGCCTTTTGACACAACATGCAGCAAAAAGGTGCGACAAGGGAAGATCTTCTCCTAACAAGCCTATCAACAGTATTAACCAATAGACACATATAATGTCTTTGTGGGCAACTAAGATGCCCTTCCCATTTGAATCTCTTTGTTTGAAATTTGATGATAACGTTGTCTTATTTTTGCTGTATGTTAATGACTTGGTGCTTGTAGTGAACCATGAAACACATCTTGCCTTTTGAAAATGCAGTTCAGAAAGTTTTGCTAGCTTAGAGCCTAGTATTTTCTTTGCTTTATTTTTCCTATTAGGAGTTTATTTCATTTTCCTTTAAATGTTTCTTCTATCTTTTTGTTATGAGGAGTTTGCATCTTACCCAAAAAAGGGACATAACGATAGTAGTTCATGGGGGTTCTTTCATAATGATTGATTTTATGTTCATTCTGCCCTCCAATTGTTTGCAAACGCATTGCATTCATTCACCCCCTTTTATCTATATAATTCAGTGTTTTGATGAGCTAGTTGGCTGTCTTTAAATACTCATGGGTGATTGTTCAAGATTTTTATTTGAAGTTTGATTAATAGGATACTTGGTCTCCAGAAAGTCCTATCTTGTTCCTAGCGATTGTGGTTGGATTGAGATTAAAAACATGTTTTCACGTATCATTTTAGAATTACTAACCTTAAAAACCAGCATGGATTGGCTAATGGCCAACAAGGGTGAAAGTATATACCTAAGATTCGAAATCATACAAGTGTTTGCTCGGCAACCGAATGCAGTATGGTCAAATGGTTCTAAGAGGAAACCTTCAACATCACCGAGGATTCTTTGGAGGTTTTAAGGGTGTGATCGTATCAGTGCTGGGTCTTGTGAAAAAAATCAAAGTTAAAAAAGAAAATATAGTGGTTCTCTTACAGTGAAAATAGGGTTTTCAAGGGTGCTGGTCCAATAACAATGTCCTTGGTTCCTAAGAGAGCTACATGGTTATTATGGAGCCATTTCAGTGGATTTTTGTTGACAGAAGCTCCATATTGTTCATTGAGTTCAATACGCTATGGGAACCTTTCATTTTCATTTACAATGCAGAGAAGAAAGTTTCTCTGTTGTCCAAAGTTCCCTGAAAAAATAAGAAATGGAAAATGGTTGATTCATGAAGTCAAATCAATAGACTTCTCAACTTTTGACCGTGTTTCTTTGAGGGGAAGATGCAAGCATCTGTAGCACCTTGATTTCTTGGAAGTTGGAGGGTGCAAAGCAAACATTTTCTCAAAGGAGGCTTTTAAGGTACTGTTGAAGATTTTTTCAAATCATGGGACATCTACTCAACATATAAATAGTGACCAATTTTGCCTCTAATTAGTCTCCCTTTTGTACATAGTGGTGTGATTAAATGGGAAAAAAGGGCCTTTAATAAGACGGTATTGCCCATCAACTACCTCCAGGTAAAAGGTTCAATTAGCTCCATCTTTCAAGCCCATTTGGTCTCTATCTGGACTGGAGAAGGTTTTGTACCCTTTCAACTGCAAGATCATGTGGATGATTCCTAATGCCTGTCTGTGTAGAAATAGCCATCAATTAGTTGAGGCATTATAATCTTAACCAACGGGTGTAGCCTGATAAGTTCGAATTCCACCTATATATTATTGAATATTTTCTTTTTTCTTTGTTTTAGTACGAAAGGGGTGGAGGTACGTGGGTTGGAACTTACCTTGAGAGGAGTGCATATTTAATTATGTGGTTTGCTTTAGTGATTTTCATGCTAGCTACCCTTTTGGGAGTTTGGTGGGAGAATCTTCAAAGATGAGTGATCGGGATTTAGGTGAAATGAATAAGGAAGAAAATCTTTAAAGATGAGTGATTGATGGATGGTTTTATATTTCATTATTGTTTGTCTCTTCTTGTGCCTCGCCAGTTTTTTCAGTAACTGTTTTTTTTATGGTTCAACCTAATGGGTCATGCATGTATATAATTTTTGTCAACTCAGATAAGTTGACGCCCTCTCCCTTCTATTAATTTCTTTCATCAATGTAAAAAACTGCAAATCTGTCTCGCATTTATGTAAAAACATTTTCAATAATATATCTGTTTGCCTAACCATTTAACAGAAAACTACTGCAAACCACTACAAGACCAAATTGGATCTCTCATTGCATTGGCAAACTGAAGAACGAAAACTCTGGAGAATGAACTACTTTCTGTAAGCGGTATGTTTCTCATATCAAAGATTTGTAGTTACATTACCATTTCGTTTTGGACTGTTGTGTGAACCTTCTTTTTCATATGAGGCATTTCATCTCCACAAGTTGTGATGTTAAAAGTGCATAATAAACTTATTAAAAAAGGTTCTATCCATCAGTTCATATGTCTGGGATGAACTCAGAAGTCAGAAGAGATCCAACTTTATTCTATATTCAATCTTCTTACTATTCTTTTATTGATTCTGTTTTTCATGTTTTAATGATACTTGAGTAGTTTTTATCATAAAAATGATATCATTATTGAATTTTTAAGGTTCATCTTATGTCTAATTAGGTTTAGTTTGGAGAAACTGAATTAGGAGTTATTGAAGATTTTGATTAGGTTTGCAATGGTAGGTTAGTTTGTAGTCAAGGTTGATTTCACTAATGTAAAGCAAAATTTATTGAAATTATTAAGCATGAAATTACTTTTGGAAAGGGAAACAAATGAGTGAAATTAAATTCACAGCTAAACTAATTCAAATACCACAGATTCTGCATCTAATATTTTAAAGTTCATATATATTTTTTAACTGACATTACTATAAGTTTTAGGGTATTTATTAATAAATCTCTTTAAAATCTTAGGACATTTTGACTGACTTTTTCTGTCAATAATACTAATAATTAGGTTTTTTGAAGAATTATTATGGATTGCAAAGAACTTGAGAAAAAAAAAACTCAAAAGGACTATGTGAGATGAATGAATTATGCTATATTTTGTAAATAGTGTCTATATTTTTCTATTTTTATAATGTTTCTAAAGGATTAAGGCTAAAGAAACTTTTGGAATTCAAAATATATTTGGGATAGTTGCAATTCACCAATTAGATTCCAAATAATGAAATATATTTTAATATTTTAAAAAATTTATAAATATAGTAAAATTTATCAAATTCTATCAACGAAGTGTACACCAACTTAAGCAAAGTGTACACCAAATTAAGCAGTGTGATTTCTGTTTTATAATTAATTAAGCAGTCTTGTACTGTTTTATAAAATTAAGCAGTCTTGTACTGTTTTATAAAATTAAGCAGTCTTGTAGGTAATTTTCAAACTACGTGGTTTTATTTAAGTTTAGAAACTAAACTCCAGCTTTAAACAGCTTTCTTTAAACTATTGGTCCTAATTTTGTGGTTTAATCTAATTTTAAATTAAAATTATTACAAATATATATTTGGTGAAAGTACATGCAAAAATATAACCAATTTTAAAATCTATCATTACAAAGAGAAGTCTATGATATCTATATAAAATTTAAAATTGGCTATATTTTGGTTCAATTTGTTGACAATGTCTTGATTTTTAATTGTAATTTATATTTATAAATAAATTAATAATAGTTTATTTTTTACTAAATCTTAGTAAATAAGTAAGACTAGTTTTAGGGTGTGTTTGGTTGAGATTCTAAAGTGTTTAATTTTGTAAAAAAAAAATTATTTTTTAGAAAACGGTAGTGTTTGACAAATTAAAATAATGTATTTTTAAAAAATTCATTTATAAAATAATCTATTTTGGAGAAATCTTTAAAAATTAAATTCATATCTAAACCTTTATAAAAAAGTCTAACCAAACATTACGTGTTTCTAAACTCATTTCCAAAAAAGTGTTTCGGAAGAAAATGTATTATTGAAAAACATTTTTTTTAATTACCATTTTTTTACTTGATATATCAAATTAAACCCAATCATTCTTCTTTTTATTTGTTCTAAATGTTTTCCCAAAAAAAAAAATCTAAACAGAAACAAAAACTAAACTAAATATTATATACCAAAATATTTTAGAAATACTTCCAACTTTCATTCACTTTAACACGGTAGAAATAAGAAAGTATGTTTGGATTATACACTAACATAGAAAATAAATCAAGGTAGATCTATCATTTTTTCATATAAAAACATGTAATAAAATAAAATAAATAGATCTAAGTTAAACTTAGTTAATTAGGACGAAAAGGAAAATGAGAAAAATCAAGGGACGATCATCCACAGTGTCTTGAAAAAAATTGGGGGTGGCAGAGGTGGGGTGGAGGGCGACAACCATCCACACTTTGTCAAGAAAAATGAGGGGCATCGACTGTTCGTTTGCGAGCAAGAAAAAGTTAGGGTTGAATAGTTCGCGTGGGGAAGTGAGGAAAATGGTGACGGGGAATGGAAGAGGTGGGCGACTGTGTGGGAGTGAGAAGGATGAAGAACATGGTGAGGTGGAAGGGAAGGGGTGGGCAACTGTGTGGGAGGAAGAAAAGAGAGCAATAAAACATGAAGAAGGGGGAGGGAAAGGGCAGCAACGTGGAGAAAGAAGAAGAAGAAGATTTGGGGAAACATCGTGAACTAGGGCATTTTTTGTTTTAAACGAACTGCCAATGGTTATTTTAAATCCATCGGCATTTATTCACTTAAGCCGACGGTAATAATGCACTGTCGGCATATGTCTACATATGCGACATAACAAAAATATGTCGTCGGCAAAACCTATCTATGTCAACGCTATAAATTGGATTGTCGGTGATTCAACTTATTGCCGACGATAAAATAATCTGTTGGCGTATACCACTTCTACCAATGAAATTTAGGGGCGTTGGCATGCGTTTCGTCGGCAAAGGCAAAATTTCTTGTAGTGTAGCTCAAGTTCACATTAATTTGCAATGACTTAAAATCAACTATATGTGTTGCATCTGTTACATACTTTCTCAGCATAAAGACATGGAATACATCATGAGTAGTAGAAAATGACAGAGAAAATGTCAAAGGGTAAACTACTGGACCAATCTGCTCAAGAATCTCAAATGGCCCTATAAAACATGAACTTACCTTTTCCTTCTTCTCAAATCTCACAACACCTTTCGTAAGTGCTACTTTCAGAAAAACCATGTCTCCTATATCAAACTCGAGATCCCAAATAGTAATGCAATCCTCAATTGGGTATCTAGTAGAAAAATCCTTACTTTAGGTTATGCTAAGTTTCTTGCTACAAATGAAACCACAATATCACCTATTTTTGTAAAAAGAAATCTCATGGATCATGGTGAGAGTGGCCAAAGCTGAGAGGTGAGAGCTCTCAAAATTGATCATGAACTCAGTTTCTTTTACCTTAAAAGACTCTAAAATGAAAATAAATTATATGTAAGCCTCGTCCAACATATTATATACTAGCATTCCTGCAGTACTATCCATTTTGTGTGCTTCTTCCTTGAGTGCCCATGTGACAGGCCCTTTAGGGGTATTTGCCTCTTTTCATTCTCGTTGAAGCCTCAGTCGCTCCATTGTACCCATATGATATAATAGCTCCAACTTAACCTTGACCCATCCACAATTCTCAATAATTATACACATTTTAATTGATTAATAATTCTAGACGAATGAGATTATAGGCACTGAGATAGCTAATTAAGGGGCTTATTGCCTTTTGGACCACAACAATATGAATAGAATAAAGGAAAATATTTAAAAATAGTAGATTTTACAAAATATTTACAATCTATAATAAATTCTATTGTGATAGAAGACAAAATTTTGCTATAGTTTATAAATATTTTAATTTATTTTGCTAATTTTAAAAATGCCCCACAATAAAATATCAAACTGATTATATGTTAATCGAAAACAATGACACTTAATATTGAGACTCAAACTAGCAAAGTGATTATATGTTAACTAGGGGGTGTTTGGAGAGGGAAAGGAAAGGAAAGGAAGGGAAAAGATTATGCAGTCATTTCTATGTTTAGGGCAAGGATTAAGTGGGAAAAAGAAATAAGTTTATTCTTTCCAAAATCCTTCTTTTTCTTTCTCTCGTCAATCCTTCTTTTTCTTCAATAAATATAATCGCATCAAACTTTTCTCTTTTTTCGTAACAATTATATATATCGACATATACATATAATTATCAAATTTCTAACAAAGTTTCACTCTTTAATTTAATTAAATAAACACCCAAAAATATTTAATTAAATTCAAATTCAAGAACACTAAAATTTGAAATCTAATGATTAATTAAGTATTCAAACCTACAAATATTTAATTAATTTTAATTTTACAAAACCATAAATATTCCATTCAATCATTTATCCATTTTTACTTTGGTTTCTATTGCTTTATTATTATTATTATTATATTATTATTATTATTATTATTATTATTATTATTATTATTATTTGCATTATTCTGATGTACGACATAATTGACATCACCATTTAATTGCATTCCAAAAAAAAAAAAAATGTATTTCATTTTGTTTCAATGCTATTATGTTCCTTCTCGTTCGTTTAAATCGGTTGTTAGCGATATGCAATTTTTCAATATTGCACTTACAATATCAATTTTAAAAAATAGATATAATTTCTTTCATACGTAACACATCAATTAATTTATTGGCACAGACAGTTTACGTATAAAACGTTTAAAATTGACATCATATTTATGAAAACTAATGGAACATGTTTTCCAATAAAAAAATCTAAATTTTGATAAATTAAAATACGAATATTTGTGTATTGGATTTACTATAAATTTTTTATAAAAAAAAATTCAAGAGTACGAATTAAAAAAAGAAACTTTTTTTTTTGTCATAGTTCTTCCCCATCCTTCCCAATTTATTTTTCAAAACCTTTCAAAATGCAACCAAAGAAAAAACATATTTTATAATGTATTGGATTTATAGATCAAATTAAATTAAAAATTAAAGACAAATGAAAAAAAATAATAATACAATTTTTTTGTGAATTGAATTTACGATACAAATTTTAAAAGCATATTTTACACAAAGCAAAAAAATTAATACAATTTGTTTTGTGTATTGGATTTAATGTAAAAAATTAAGAAAAAAAACTACTGTACAGATGAACAAAAAAAATCACTTTTATAATTGGGTTGGGTGTACGTTACAAATAAAAAAATATTTATACAAAATCAACCAAAGAAAAGGTTAATACAAATTTTTGTTGTTGTATTTGGGTTACAGTAGAACTTAACTAAAAAATGAATTTGAATACAATTTTCTATTGTTAAGGCTTTAAACAAAAGTTTACACAAATGCAAAAAATATTAGCACATTTTTCATTTTGTGTTGGGTTCACGAAATAAACAAGAATTTCATACCCATGAAAAAAAATAATTTAGTTTTTTTTTCTTATATTGGGTTGACGTAATTTTTTTTTACACAAATGAAAAAAATGCAATTTTTTTTATCATAATCTTTTTTCCAAATAAGGATTATAAATAATCTCTCATAATCTTCCCATTTATTCTTTTCTCCAAGGATTATAAATAATTCTCTATAATCCTCTCACTTAATCATTTTTCCAAATAAGGATTATAAATAATCATTTTCTTTTCATAATCCCCTTTTTCCTTATTACTTCTCCCCATTTCCCTTTCCTTCCCCCAAACACCACCTAAGGATTAGATATGAAAACAATCAAAACTTGAAAGAATATCAAAACCTTTGTATATTCAAACCATAGTCAAGACACGTTTCTGATAAGCGTTATCTTCAAGACAATTATCTACATGGGCTTGCAAACAGATTACATCGATCATCTCAATAGGATACAATGACTAACCTCTGATAGAATTGTACCCACAAACTACTCGATGTTGACTAAACTCTTGGATACTAAGAAAGAAAGGAGTGAGAAAACTCTTCAATTTGAAATGAGATGAAACAAAGGAAGAACAAAGTTGCTATTCGTACCATAACTCCAAAATAGAAAAAAAAAATTGATACAAATAAATACAAAAATCAAACATAAATACATGTTATTTGAAAGTTCTTAGACAATGAATTTAATCTACCCAACTAAACCTATATACTCAAGATTAGTTGAATAAGTTTAAGAACTCAAATTTTATGATAGAAAAACGTTCGGTATATAATTGAAAAATTGCTCGAAATATGTTAAAGTTTGCAATTCCTCCATCGGACCATCACAATATCAAGTAAAATTTACCTTATTTACAAATAATATCTTAGGACAAATTCCCACTTACAATTGCCTCCTAATCTTAAGATAATTGTGAGGAAAATAAAGAGAGTAATTTTGGCCATGCAAAACTACCTGACTCAAAGGACCAGAACTTGACAGAATGACCTCATCAGTAATGTTGGCAAACTTTTTTCAAGAACATTAGTTTCATCATTTATTTAATTAATAATTCAAGTCCAAGTTAGTAAAAATGAAAACTAATTCAGGAGTTTTAGTAAATAGTAACAATAATAAAACTGTCACACAAAAACAAAGACAGTAAAATAAGCCCGTTTTCCCTTCAAAACAAGGATTAACAAGTAAATTTACATGAATTACACTGTTGGCTTTTCATTTAAGTAAAGCTGCCAGAGCAGATTGTAAAGAACATTAAACAAAGAAGCTGAACCCAGTGCTCTAGAAGAATCATCAGCCAAAAGAATGGCATGTTACATAATCCTTCAACTTGTTAGTGCCTTCCTCAGGCAATGGTCATTTGTGAGCATTACAAAACTGTTGCTTAACTTGGTCCCTTGTTATCTATCTATCTGTCTCCACCATCAAGTTCCTCTTGATCATTCAGTAGAATTGCTTCTTTACTATTCATTTCTCCGCTCCCCTCTACTCGGTTTTCACTCTTGTACCCAAAAAATGATTCTGATGTTGACTCATCTTCATCATCCTCTTCTTCAGTTTGCTTATCTTTTGATCGGAAGCCCAACTCACTTTGCATCCAAGTGGGACAATGGTGCACAACTCCTAGACCACCAACCTGAGCTTGCGATTGGTCTGAGACCTGTCTTGAGCAAGCACATTCAGGAACAGGATGAGATAGAAAAGATATTGATTTAGATAATGTTGACGCTTCTATCAGTCCATCAACTAATGACTTCCTTAGATGTTGACGAATCGATCTCAGCCATGTATAGTTTGCTTGATATAGGTGTTCTCTGGTTTCTGCTAGGAGAGTTACCATTTGTTTTCTGCACGGACAACAGCATTGTAAGCAAATGGTGTTTGATCATTAACCATTGATGATACGTCAATATAGAAAAACCAATACCTATCAGGTCGGTATGTTTTAAGTGAAGCTGACTGATAAAGCCTGTGGCCCATCACCAAGCTTGCAAAATTTGGATGCCCCTTGCCATCACGATCGAACCCAGGAATAAAAACATCAGCTTCAACCGATATAAAGTAGTCTATAGCTTCCCAAAGCAATTTATGGGCATTGGTCCTCAACTCCATCACAGTACTTTCGGGCTCAATGTCACTCTCAGCCACCCAACCCCACCAACCTTCAATGTTGTGTGGATATTTTGGCCTTGCTGGTGGAGGTGGCAACGGGCGAGGACGTGGACCATCAGTATTCCACGCATCAGGTTTCGACTCCTTCAAAATGGAAGGAGGCGACCTTGGATAGTTTCCACCGACATTAATCTCACGACCATAAAGCCTATTAAGTTCCCATGGGGTGCTAAGGGAAGTCCTGTCAACAACATTCTCAAAAGTAGCATGGAGAGGAATCAAGGTTCTTTGTCCACCGAAAACTTCCCCACCTGACACGTATATAATGGTGTCCCATGAATATCCACGGGCCCGGAGAAGAATTCCTACCTGTAAAAGGTTCACAAGCATCATATTCTCCACTTTCATAATTTCATCTAACCATTGGATCCAAACTATATCACCTCCATGTTATTTCTCAGCTTACCTCTTCTGGCGTTAGAGGACAAGAACCATTTAGCCGTTGATCCTCAGAATTCACTGAAAGCTTCCCCTTGACAAACCCCCGTCTACGCATCCACAATCTTTTGTGCTGAATGAGCTCATTATGTACATCCTGAATGACATTTCAAATAAAAAACATATCAAACGTCAAGAATAAATCACCAAACATATGAATTACATAATCAAGGTTAAAATATGTACCTGAAACAATTCAGCACAACCGTAATAAGCTAAGGCCTCTCTTGTCATCCCAGGATAGTAAGCTATGAATGGCCTACCCGGAGCTCTTAACCTAAAAAAAAAAACTGTAAGAAGAACAGTTTCAAGAACCTTTCAAAACATTTCAAATATTTACCTATGCAGAATTTTGGTGGCAAGATCCTGAACTTCCACTCTGAATTGAAGAGCATGGAAGGCAACTCTACACCTCAATCTCTGATACTCTTCAAGATCGGGCGAAAGGATAGCCTAGATTATCATTTAAGTGTACAATCTATTAGATTTTGAAGATATTCTTTTTCTCTTTTAATGGAATACCAACCTTCCATGAAGGCAAATGAAAGAATATTGTGAAAAAGGTCCTCGAGAGAGATTCTTAAGATATTACAATGTCCGAAAACAATTTTGGAAATAACTACTTTCAAAATAGTGACACAAATATCCCCCCAGTTTGCTGCTAACCCATACTTCTAACCCTCTTCCAAACACAAACTAATGTTATAACTTCAACAAGATCATATAAAACATATTTTGACAAGCATAACATGAACTACACTTTGAATTCATTAACTACTTTCAAAATAGTGGCACAAATATCCCCCAGTTTGCTGCTAACCCATACTTCTAACCCTCTTCCAAACACAAACTAATGTTATAACTTCAACAAGATCATATAAAACATATTTTGACAAGCATAACATGAACTACACTTTGAATTCATTAACTACTTTCAAAATAGTGGCACAAATATCCCCCCAGTTTGCTGCTAACCCATACTTCTAACCCTCTTCCAAACACAAACTAATGTTATAACTTCAACAAGATCATATAAAACATATTTTGACAAGCATAACATGAACTACACTTTGAATTCATTAACTACTTTCAAAATAGTGGCACAAATATCCCCCAGTTTGCTGCTAACCCATACTTCTAACCCTCTTCCAAACACAAACTAATGTTATAACTTCAACAAGATCATATAAAACATATTTTGACAAGCATAACATGAACTACACTTTGAATCCATTAACACCAGTCATACAAGTTAGCATTTCTGGTGAAGATAGTTCCAAATATAAAGGAATTCAAAAGTGTTCCTTACCTGCAAACAACCGCCATCGGAGACAACAAGTTCAACCACCGAGTGCTTCTTTAAAACAGGAAGCACATTGTGCCGATAAAAATATG
Source organism: Cucumis sativus (assembly GCF_000004075.3). Classification (NCBI taxonomy): domain Eukaryota; kingdom Viridiplantae; phylum Streptophyta; class Magnoliopsida; order Cucurbitales; family Cucurbitaceae; genus Cucumis; species Cucumis sativus. Next base: position 7,517,701 of record NC_026658.2, read on the forward strand.
GAGATGCTAAGTAAGGTGCTTTAAAACGTGGGATCTCTTTTTTCCTTCGAGCACCTTTCAGATTTCTTGGAAGTGTCTTAACAACTTTAATGTCTCTAGTCAACGCTGCAATGAACTGGTCTTCATTATAAAGGTAAGAAAAACTCTTGAACTGGGAGCTGCACGAAGATAATTAGACAACTCGGTTAATAAACATACTTTTTTGAACCATGGAAAAAGGTAGTATGTTAATTTGAAACAGTTCAAACCTGATTCCTTTGCTGCTTGTGGTTGATTGAATCTCAGGAACTACTAAGGTAGCATTAAGGAGCCGAGCAATGACAACAACATCACATATCTAGAAGACCAAGCATTTGCAATTCCTTCAATTTGCTACCATAACCTGATATTAATATCATAAAAGAGATTAAACCATTGCATCCTTACCGAATTCCTGATCTCATGGAATCCGCCCTGTATCCTGACAAAGATGAATCCATTTGATTGTAATGAGGGATCTGCCGATGTGATTAGTTCAGGAATGCATCATTTTAAACACATCATAAAAAATTCTTACCAGGTAAAAGAGATGAAGATTAGGTACTAGTTTATTATCAGCGCCATGGAATTCAACGGGCACAAATATATATATCAAGAAGATATTATCTATATATATCTGTCTGTCTGTCTATCTATCTATCTATCTATATACACACACATATTTATTTATTTATTTATTTATTATTATTATTATTATTATTATTATTATTATTATTATTATTATTATTATTATTATTATTATTATTATTATCATCACTATTATTAATATTTTGCTTGGTGCAGGTGGAAAACCAAAATTAAGATTCAGATATGAGAGAAGCAATATGACTCTAGCTATAATACCTTTTTTCAGAAAACAAAAAAGAACGAACTGTAAGCTCTTAACTCCTCAAGACTGTGGTCCGATAGAAAATAAGAGGGAGGAATCCAATACTGACCTACTACGTGTAGCTTCAAGCATTCATTCGTGAAGATTATATATGTATCAGGAAAATGAACAAGAAATACCTCACATCAACTTTTACCTAATGACTAAAATAATTATTTACACAAACAAAACATTTAAAAGTTCAAAGACCAAAATGAAATAAGCATGAAAGTTCAAGATGCAGAGTAGGAATCAAACCAAATTCAAGCTCTCTATAAGAGGAAAATCTGCTACACCATTAAGTTGCAACAAATAAATGAAGCTGCAGAAGAGGCAATACCAGGATAGTGTTGTCTGGGATTTGCATCAGGATGCAAAGTCTCCAGCCGCCGAACTGGGCCCCAAAGCCGTCTAAACAAAGGACTCTGAACAATAAATTAGGAGAAAAAACACAAACAGCAGCAAATGTAAGATTTTGGAAACACAGAAGCATGAAAATTTTAGCAAAAATCTAACTAAACAACAAGATACCCATTTCGAAGGAAGACAAAAAGCCTCGTGTTACTACATAAATCACCAAAACAGAGGAACCCTAGAAGTGAGATTTGAGGTTATTTTAAATTCATAGAAGAAACCCATATCCCCAAAAACAAAAAAAAAAAAAAAAAAAACAAGTTAAGATCTCTGGAAAAAAAAACATGAGAGGGAGAGAGATGAGATCTTACAGTTGGGGAAAAGTCTGCATGTTCAAAAACAGGTCTCCAAGAGAAGATTGTAATAGAGGATTGGAACTCAGAAATGCTGTCCTGAGTAAATCTAGCAAGAAAGAAATGGGTGAAGAGGGAAAAAGCAGAAAGAACAATACCCACCAAACCAACCCATTTCATCCTTGATTTGAACACCATTTCTCCCTTCCCTTTCATTGCCCCCTCCCCTTTAGATTTCTCAAACTACAGGGCGAAGCTTAAGGAGGGAGAGGAAGAAGAGGAAGAAGAAGAAGAAGGTGAAGCAGTGGAAGAGTGAGTATAGATTAAAAAATTGTTGAGTGAATCAAGTAAACGAAGACAGAGGGGGAGAAGGCAGAAGTGGATGTGGGAGACCAAAATGGCACGTGCGAGACAGATCAAGCAAGTTTGTTATTTTTATTTTTATTTTTATTTGGGTAATTTAAATATGATTTATGTGTGATATTACCAATTGATTGTGGAGAAGAGGATGTAATAAAGGATGGTCCTTTGAAGAACATAAGAAAATGTTGCCTTTTTGCCTTTAAACTTCAAAGTAGGGTGATCACATGATACCTAACCCCTTTTTCTTTCTTTTTTCTTTTTTCTCTCATGTGACATGGATACACAACTTTTTGCTCATGCCTTTAAATAGCTTCCTACATTTTTCTTTCTTTGTCACTTTACATTCAAACCTTTAGATTCTTGAATTGATCATACTACCTAATACTGTTGATTTATGGTTGAATTCTTTTGTCATAAATATCATCACTCTTCATTTATTTATTAGTATGTAGTTATCAAATATCAAATACATAACATTATAATATTGTAAAACTAGGTAGATGGTTTATTCTTCCTAACTTTTCAAGTTTTGAACTTTTAACATATTGTTTCTTTTAATTAGTCCTTTGAATTTTATTGTTTTGTCTCTACTTTTATGTCTTAGGTGTTAAGTTCAACATTTAGTCCACTGAATATCAAAGTTAATTAAGACATGTAGGTTTCTCTAGTATAGATACTAATCAGAGAATTACTTATAGAGTAATTAAGAGCATGTTATAATTGCTTTTTTTTTTTAAGAAAAAGAATTGTCAAAATAGTAAATTTGACAAAATACTTAGAACATATAGTAACAATTTTCATATTTTATCAATAATAGACATTAGTGAATACTGATATGCTTCTATAAGTGACATTAATAGATAGTGATAAAAATATATCAGATATTTTTATTGATAAAATCTAAAATTTTGCCATAGTTTATAAAATATTTTAATTTATTTTGCTATTTTTTAACAAAAATATAAATATATTAGAAACATTTAAAAGTCAATATGAATAACACTAATTAATGATTAGGAAAAGTATTTGTTTTTATTATATTGTTTTTCAAGAATCTATTAGAAATAAAAGTTCAATATTTTAGGTAATTGTGAGAAAAAAAACCAAATTCTAATATTTATAAATTAGAATAACAATTCAAAATATTGATCTTTTAGGTATGTTGCAGCCTACTTATGTATGCCACTCCAACTATCACTTTCGGCCACTTTATCGACAAGCTTTTGCAACTAATTTTGATGACAGTTGCCAACCAACTTCTAGCCGTCGCCAGTTAAACTTGAATTTTTTTTTAATAAAGACACTCTTAAGGGAGTTATCAAATACATTCATGTTTTTATTTTAAAAACTATTTATCAAAATGGTTTAAATAAAAATAAATTTTTTAAAAACATTTTCTTACCGGTTATTCTAGATACACTCTAATATTTTTAGAGAAATTGTAGTGGTAAGAATTTTAGAAATAATAATTAAGTATATGGTAATATTTTTAAAAAATTATAAATATAACAAAGTTTATCAGTCACTAATAGATTACATTCAGTGATAGACTTCTATCACTTCTATCGCTAATAGAATCTTCTATCAGTGATAGACTTTGACAAATTTTGCTATATTTACTAATATTTTGAATCTAATGGTTATATTTACAACTAGTCCATTTTTTTTTAAAAAAAAATACACTTTTTCATTTATTTTTTCAAACTTATTAATATTATTAGATTAACTTTTTAAAATTATATCTCTTCCCTCGTTCGTTTGAAATTAACGTTTTTTTTTCATTTTAGGAGATAGTAGTGGTATATATACATATGGAGAGAGATGATAATCTTTTTGTAAAATAATAGCTCATTAGATTACATTTATGTAATTAAGTTCATTTGGTTATGTTATATGCGTACAAATCTCTAATTTAGTTTAATAACATCTTTATTTTTTTGTTGGTCAATTTAGCTTAAACACTTAAAATTATCTTTTAAACTTGAAAATTACAACATTGATAAAAATTAGAGACCATACTTGAATTTTCTATAATTGAATTTAAAATTAAAATATTCGTTTTACTTCAATTTGAAGTTAACACGTATTAAAGTTTAAAAAAACTATAAATTTTTTAATTAGTTAGAGTAATATAAGTCTATTGAAAATTTTATTCCAAAACCGAGTAAAAATCAAATATCCAAATATTAAATAAATTCTCTAGAGAAGTATAGAGTAATCACAAGCTATACGAATTTATTTTAGAATCAAGACATCAAGACATAGGTATCACGCACCCAATATCTGTTCTACAAAACTCACCAAATGTCATTATTTATAAGCAATTTGACAAACATGAGATGAATTACATGCTCACTAATGATTGGTATCTTCAAGACATATGACAATGTAGATGAAAGAGAAAAAAGTGACACACGATAATAAACATTGAGCATAATATGACATCTACTCTAATAATATTTAATTATAATAATACCACGTTTTTTTTTAAAAAAAATTTCAATTGTTTTCAAACTTTTTTTATATACTAGCCTATTTATCTCATGCACATACTCGTTTTAATTGGTTTTTCATTAAAACTTATAAATGTTTGTCAACAATCAATCATTCATAATGTTTAGATTAGAACTTCCAAGAAATATTATTTATCGTGAAAAATGTATGGAGGTGTCTTTGTATAGTCTTTGATTGTATAAGTTCTACTGTTAATAGTTGTGAGCTGAGTTGTTAAGTATGAAAGTAATATGTTTATAGAATTAGGACGTCTACCTTTAACGTGCAAAATTGAGTTATTAAGTCTATTTTATATATAGTTACCTGAAAGAGGCTTACGTACGATATAGTTTTGAATTCAAAATTAAGAAATAAAAATTGTATTATAAGTGCACAACTTCCAAATATCTTATTTGGGGATTATTAGATTTGATTTAAAAGCAAAGGATAAATATTTTCACTTTGTCCAATTGCCCCTTTTGGTACTCTTGGATATTTAGGCATAATGCTTGATTGTTTTCTTCTTGTTATTAGTCTAATCCACCAAAAAGCTAATAAGAGAAAAGAAACTTGTTCCATCATATATATCCACTCAAAAAGGAAAGTGACAACCATGTAAAGAATGTGTACTCAATTCACATAGTGTAAAGGGGAAATGATCATATTGTTGCTTTAATAGCCAATATCTTCCTAAGATATTATATGTATTTATGATAATTTTGGTTGAATGTTTGTCTTTTTAAATATGTTCATTCAATTGAGAATGAGATAGGCCAAACTTTATAAACAATTAGATTTTGGACAATTTCCATATATATTATACACATTTAGATACATCATTGTTTGTTTTCATTTTAGAAGATTTTCTAGATGTTAGGTGATTATTATTGTTAGTTATTGGAGTTGTATGTAGAGTAGATACAATTCAATTGGTTGTAACGTTAATAATCTTTTTATGAAGCCTCCAAATGCTGGAAAGCTCTTCTACATTGTAAATTTCTTTAATGAGTTTTGTGGGGTTGAGTTTGGTTGATTCATGAATGTAAGACCCCAAATCACCTCTTAAGCAACGTGTTAAGACTGGATGCGGTAAGAGTTGTCAGATTGGAAGTGTTTCTATTGATTTGACATGTTATGTGTTTTGAACAAGCGTTGAATAAGTTCCTATGCGTTCTGGCAGTTGGCTAGAGATTTCTTAGCATAGTACATGATGCCATCCTTGTGTCTGAAGGGAGGTGCTCAGTAAGTTGGTGTTCAGACCCAGCCTCCCATTGATGATCAAAATTAGGATGGTGACAGCCAATGACAGTACAAAATTTGTTGAAGCTCACTGTTGGACAAAGCTAATCATTTTGACATGAAAATCCTCACAAGAGAAGTGTATAATTAGGACAGTTTCGAGCAAATTTTTAGAGCTTAATATGAACTTTGAACTAAGTAAGAAGCTAGAGGAACTGCCAAGGGTTAAGGAGGTTTCCTCATATGAGTCTCGCATTTAAGGTCGATGAGGAGTTTGGCCAAGCGCTTAGGCTAGAAGGAAACCTTATCTTGACTCTTAGTGCTTTTAAAATGTTTTGAAAACCAAAATGATTTTCAACTTATATTTGAAACTCTTGAGTATTGATGTTTATTTAATATTGTCATTCGATTTAAAAATGAATCATGATTTATTCTTGTGAAATGTTTTGGTACCCTATGCAATGAACCTTACAGTTACTTTGTGATTTGATGTATGATGTCTTATACTTGCTTTGTGATTTGATATAAAATGTCTTATACTTGCTTTGTGATCTAGTATAAGATGCTCTTTGCTTACTTTGTGATCTAACATTGGAATACGTGTTATGCGTATATGAAATTGATGATGTTCGCTAAATGCGTTGAGATTAGTCAATGATGAGAATGGATGAATGACATCTCAACCGAGGTGATGGGTACATTTGTGATACATTGTGATGTATGCCTTATGGTTTATGAAATGATTTATTCGAGGAAAAGATGAATTTCCAAAGAATATCTTTGCGAACTATTTGTTGTGGATTTTAAATGTTTAAAATTGTTAGATGCAGCGAAATATTTTCGGATTTGAATCGCATATTCTTGTCAATCGTGTTGTGCTTGCAAGCTGAATTTTAAGTTTATGATTTATGCGTTGTATTTATGAAAACCTATTTTAATGAAATGTGTTGAAGAAATCCCACTCAGACATTTTGTCTAATCTTTCAAATGTTTTGTTTTCTCTCTCCTTTCCAGGTAGCGAAGGACATCCAACGTTTGATTTGTCGTCTTAATCGCCTACCATATCATAGTTGCATCACATTTTCTTGTTAGTGACACCCACCGCACCGCACGTGTCCTTAACCTCGCTATGCAGCATTCTACACAGTTTGAGTAGCTCTAACGCCTTAAATTGAAACACTAGAACGCTCAACTTAATTAAGTCATTCAATCTTGGCTTTATTGCCTAGTTCAAACTTAACTCCTTTGGTTACTAAACGATAAGCAATAATACAACTTAGTAGAAATCAACAAACAACATCTCTTTGATTAACTTAATAATATGCGTTCCAAAATACAATATAATACATGTTTTCTTTTACAATAAGACTTAAGATAAACTTTAGGCATTCAACTCCTAGCTCAACTTTTCAAGCTTAAACTTAGATCGCCCCATTGCATAGCAATTCACCAAACTTTTCATAACTTGGCCTTAACACCTTGTCACATGAGGAAGGTAAATACTTAGTGAGTGATATTTTGGAAATTCTTTTGGAGAAACACAATACATTCAATAAACACATTTCATAAGACAGACCATTACGCCTCAATTGAAAACATAAACCACACACTTGTCTTTCATATTCCTTCCTTCTAAGAACATGAATTATTCTCACGCATAAACTAGTGTGATGATTACATCATCAACAACATCTTCTAAGAATCTTTCGGCTCATTTCTTGTTGCTCAAGCTGCTAACACAACTGCACTGATCAACTGCTTACAACCATGCAACCCTTTTCTACATGGTGGTCTTGACTCATTATGTGCACATAAAAGCTAGCTCATAGATAGAAATAAGAATAACAATTTTCTCATATACATAACATACAATCATCACATAAACTTATAACTAAAATCTCTTTCTTATAAAACATTCAAGCTTTCTCAATAGGATCAATAAGGTTGCACATGCTTAAAACATTAGCATAACAATACAAAGGAAAAAAGAAAGCTCTAAAACTCTGTTAAGCTTTGAAAAATTACCCACAACACTAAGTTCCCTTTTCTCAGAATGCCTAACACCTCCTTGCCTAATTCTTCTTCCTTTTACTAGAGTAACTTTAAGAATGTTAGCTTAATCGTTCCTTCTTCTGACTTTTTACCCTTATTTATACTAATTCAAAATTGGATTAGTCATCTTTAAGCTCTCGTTAACTCACCAACTTCTACTTAAAGTGCTACAAGTGTAGGCTTATTATCTTTCCAAAACATGCTTAACTTAATCCTTTACACACATCCTACTAATAAATCTCAATTAGAAAATTTCCAGAAAATTCCTAACTCTCTATCGCTTGGCCTCTTCTCGTCTTGCATCAAAATGTCTTCCTTCTTTCTTGCATTACCTAACTTCAACGTGAGCTACCATTCAAAACGCCCAATTCAAAATACTCTTCTTAAAATGCTAATAAATAAAGTCCTAATTCAAAATAACCCTTATATTTTAGTCACGGGTCTCACAGTTTCGCTAAATTAATTAAGTATTTGGTATGCGTTAAATAAGTGAATTGTGGTAGAATTTCACATACTAGGTATTAAATCACCAATTCACCCAAAAGCTTAAGCTTGTGGTTGAATTGATGATTTAATATGGTATCAGAGCAGGTGATCCAGAGAGGTCCTGTGTTCAAGCTCCTCTAATGTCGTTTTCTCTCCAATTAAATTTCCACTTTGTTGGGTTTTTCAAATATTTTAAGCCCACAAGTGAGGGAGAGTGTTGGTGATATATAATTAAATTTGCCTTCAACCACTAGCTTAATTTAATAATAGGTATTCAACATATTGTCGCATGGTGAGACAGACATTGAGTGTCTAGGCGATCACACGTTCTCTTAGTCTTTGTGGGCTGGCCAGGGAGAGAGGGTGACAATGAACCGGGCCAACTAATTAGATTTGAGACTTTGTTGGCCTTTGAGACAAATTAACCCTTAGTTTTCCTCCACTGGATTTTAACACAAATGTTAATGTAAAATTGGACCAAATTAATATTATTCAATCCATCATTCATGGTAAATACACATGAAATTAACAAGATTTTTCACTTCATGTCTTGAATATCAATATGCGATATAAGTCATGTTTTAGTTACGACATTAATTTGATAAATGACATAACGATTTGCAATTGGTTTCTTATTTAAGAGACATGCTATTTAATTGATTTTATCTTGATTGCATTTTGAAGTGATTAAATTAAAAGATAAGTTGTTTTAAAAAAAATACCTAAAATGGATCAAATGAGTTTATAAAATAACGTGGTTTAGGATTAACACTTAAAACTAACTTTTAAAAAAGTATTTTTTAGTGCTTAGTGATTAATCTCCCTAATTTGTATGTAAGACTCTAGTCACCACCTTCGGCTTTCCTTGCTAGCTAACCTCCAACAACTGTCTCCGCAAAATGTCACTGACCAACATCCGACCACCGTCTTCAGCAATCATTGTGAATGATGTATATATCATGCAACAAAGCAGTTAGAACAAATATCATCCTAATTACAATAATTGAGAGGACTAAATATAATTTCAATATGTAAAAGTAAAAACAGTGTTTAGGTGTTCATACCTTTGTAGCTCTATTCTTCACTTGTTTGTTATTATAGTGTATCGTAAATTTATCTCTGTAACTTTAATCTTCACTTATTTGTTGTTGTAGTTTATCGTAAAATTTATCAAAGACAACCATCTAAATCTTCTCTACTATTCTTTGAACTTAGAACCAAGTTGTGGGACAAAATTAGTGGGACAAAATTAGTGATCCAAATTTTGAGTTTTTGAGAGAAAGAGGCTCTGAACACTGTGATTTTCCAACAAAATTCACTAAGGTTCATCCAACTTTTACACAATCAAATTTGTTAAATTATATATAGCCAAAAGACATGCAAAATCTTACTTGCAATTTAATTTGACACTTAACAATCATTCAGTAAGTGAATTTGGTGGATGGATTTGCTTGTGGAACAACACATCAAGCACACATAACTTATTCATCACACTTGGAATCATCCACTAAATCAAGGTCAAAGCCAACCTTTGACTTTCAAAGCTAAAGAATTAACCTTTTGAATTTGGACTAAAAATCAAATTTATTTTTTTATTTTTGTAGTTTATGTAAGAATTTAAAATTATTTTAAATAATCAATTTTATATTAGACAGTTAATCAAACAATTTAATTAAAGAAAATTAGTAAATTTGACAAAAAAAAAAAATTCTAACGTATGATTTTTTTTTCTTCAGATTCTATCAATAATAAGCATTGATAGCCACCGATATGCTTCAATCAGTGACATCGATAAACAATGATAGAAATCTATGAGTGGCTATAGTGCTAGCATTCAAAATTTTGCTATAGTTTGTAAATATTTTAATTTATTTTACTATTTTAAAAAATGTCTCTTTAATTAATTAAATTCGACTCAAGGTTGGTGAATGAGAATGATCTAATCAAATCCATATTTAAATTTTTGATATTTAAATTCTATTTCAATATCATTTTTCTCTCAATTTCTAATAGTTAATTATATTGAATATATAGAACATTATTAATGATTTTACCTTTAGTTATTAGACAAAGAAAAGAAAAGTGAGAAATGATAATTATAACATAATAATAACAACAATTAAATATTATTACAATTGTTATTATTATTATAATTATGTTTATTAAAAACTTTTCGTTTTGCGTGCAGTCTCTCTTCCTCTTTCTCATTCTCCTTCTCCTTCACTCTCCCTCTTCTCTACCTGCCCTAGCTGCGGCCTACAGTCCCTTCACCGTCGCCGTCCGAGCTCGCACGCCACCTACATAGATAGAGCCGTCTTCGCTCAGATCTGTCCTCGCCGTCGAAGTCGAACGCCAACCGAAGAGTTCGGCCTCGTTCGCGTCGTCTCTCCGCTTCGCGCCATCGCGTTTGTTGCTGCCGCTCCACTTCTGTCAAGCCGACGTCGTCTGCCGTCCGTTTTCGTTAAGATCCAAGTTGACCCGAGTCAGTTTTTCCTCTCCCAGCCATGCGTTGAGCCGACGCGGATTTCTTCCCAGTCTCCGAGCCGCACATCCCCGATTTGAGTCATCCCTCTCTATCCCGATCTACACGCTTCAATTCCATCCTTTCTAAGTTGCAGTTTCTGCTTTGCCCGGAACTGTGGTGGTTGTGGTAAGGGTGTAATTTATGAGTTTTGTAGTTGTTTTCATTGCCCTTGTTTGTTAGGTTAATTATTGGGTTGTCTTGTGTTCCTTGAAGGCGTTGGAGGGGTCGAGTTGTTGGGTTTGATAACAGATTCTAGATTTTAGTTAGAATTCAATTCTTCACTATTTCGATAAGTGGAATTTACTTTTGGAGTGAATTGAATGGATGAAAGTTTTGTGAAAGCATTAGAATTTCTACTTAATTGTTTTAGGTTGTTTCGTTGGAGTTTAGTTGATAAACAAGCTTAACTTAGTTAAGGAAATGAATTTTCTACTAAGTGATCTCTATATCCAAATGATGAGTATAGATTGAATTGAAAATGCTTACATTTATACTAAATAATTTGAAGTTAACAATTTTCACCTCTAATAAGACTAGCAATGAGACTAGTAATGAGTCTCTTATCGGGTATATTTATGTTTAGCTTTTTCAAGATAATACGAGAGCTAGACCGACGAGCGAAGAGGGACAAGAAGGACACGTGATCGTCATAGAAGAATTTTCTTTCAAAACTTGGTTTCGCTTAATGTTTTTATTGATTTTCTAGTTTTGATGACTAAGATAAGTTTGACATTTAACACTTTGATATTTACTGTTCAAATAAATTTTAGGTTAAAATAATGGTGGTTATTAGGATGAAATCAGGTTAAGTTGGGTTAGGAGGCAACCTATATTTTCGGGTTATTTGGGTTGGCAACCCGAATAACTAGAATTTAGTTTCTAACCCAACGCATAGGTTGGGTTGTCGGTTGTATATATAAATATGTTTTAATTTTTTTTTTCAGTTTTCTAGTTTCTAATGGTTATAAAAATGAAATTGTCACATTTAAATTTCCCTCGTACATAATTCAAACTTTCATAAAATAAATTCAAAATTTATATACCTCTAATTTGTTTTTTATTAAAATAATATATGTATATTATATTAATTCGGGTTGGGTTGGGTTGAACCGAATTTTTCAACCCTCCAACCCGAGACCCAACCCAACCCGAAAAAATCAAATTTTTTTAACCCAATTCATATTTTAACTTAGCTCAACCCAACTGGGTTATTCGAGTTTAACCCATATTTGTATATCTTTAGTGGATACATTCTTTTTTTAAAAAGACTTCCGATAATACTTTTATTAATAGATAATGTGAAAAGATGAGAAGTTGGAGAGAAAAACTAATGGTTATATAAAACATAACCCATTGATTTACTTTTTTTTTCATAGGAGATTTATATTTGTATGTTTTTATATGTACTTTGTTACATTCTACCTTTATATTCCATAAATTAAGGGTATATGCATTAATATAAGATGTAATTTATGGTTTCATTCCATGTCTATATTTCATTAACCTGAGATATGTTTAATAATATGAGGTATATATTATTGTTTCATTGCACGTTTATATTTCATATATGTGAGGTAGTGTACTTAATATATGAGCTATATAATTTAAATTAAAAAGAGACTTGGTATATATACATAAAGAAGATCACAGGCAAAAATAAAAAGATCATAGAAAGAAATAAAACCTATGAGAACAAAATTGTTCAAAATTAAAATTTGGATAAAGATAGTATAAAAATTATAATAATAACACAATTGATTATTCATTATTAATTTAACTCCTACATAATGTAATGATCTGACCCTTATATTATGAGGTCTGACCATTACAATATGCATACCTGGACTTTTCTATCTTGGGATGTGTTTTGGTCAAGATCTTTTTGAAAAGAAACCTCAGAATTTAAACTTTACAGAAGTTTCTTTTATAAAGAAAAACGTTCGCCAAGTGAAATGCATGTGTGATCAAAACAAAGAGTTTGATGGTTGGCCCTTTGAGTTGCTTCCAGTCATGCTCTCTACATTGTATCCTCCCTCCAAATTTTGTAAAATAGGACGTGAAAATATATGGTTAGGACTCAAAGCTCGTACTTGTCATAACATGAGGTAGTCGGTTACACTTCCAACATAAATATTTCTGTCTTGATAGAAAGATGTAGAAACTAACCCATCTGATAAGTAGCATATAATGTAGCCAATAAAGCCAAAATCACATCCATTATTAACTTATATAGCATGAGTTTTTCGCCCTGATAGGAAGATGTAGACTTAAGCAAAACAACTCATCTGATCATGAGTAGCAGATAATATAGTTAGTAGAGCCACCTTTGCAACCAACATTGACCTGTATAACATATAAGGAAATTGGGGCGGTGCAAGCATACATACTCCATACTAGCCCCTAACATAAACATATCAAGTAATGGGTCTAGAATGGTGCAACCCATACATACCTTGCTAGTCCTGGAAGCATAATCTATACCTGAAAAGAAGCTTGATCATGAGCATACAGCATGAGGTCCCCTATCAAGAAACATGTTTGAGTATGCAATGTAACATGACAAAGATACAATCATAATAATGCAACATATCAAGGGCACACTACCATAAGCCACCTAATAAAAGAGTAAGATAAGCTACCTACCTCAATCATGATTCTATTTATTCTGAATTAATATTCTTATGGTTTGATCCTACGAATTTCATAAAGAACCCTTAGGATTAAAACTAGTTTTAAGGTTGTTGCATTGTCCAATAATAATAATATAACAATATAGTCTAAATTATTACGATACAATACTATATATAATGTACTAGTAATATGTTTGAAAATTTTCATAAATATAACAAAAACATAAATATTTACCATCCTTGTAATAAAATGAAAAAGTTCATGAAGTCGATTTTTTTTTTTTAATATTCTAGGTTTGTCCTTACTTATCATCTTCTTTCTTCTGCAATTTTTCTTTTCATTTTCGTTGTCTTTTCCTCTTCTTCTGCAATTTTTCTTTTATTATTTTTGTAATAGTAATTTGGTAAAGATCGTGAACAAAATATAAAAGATCTATTTTTTCTTTTATTTTTTTCAAATTATTGTTTAGTTCAAGATCGTGTACTAAATATAAAAAACCTTGAAAAAAATTGTTGGGATATTGTTACACGATAATCGTTTAGATTTGGGTAGCCAAATCTAAATGATCGTATAAAAAAAAATAGTCAAATCTAAACTACCAATATAAACGATCGTGTATAAAAAAATATTGAACAAAATCGTTTCAATTTGGCTACCAAAATCTAAACGATTGCGTACCAAAGAATAATTAAATCTAAACGATAATGTGCTAAAGAATCTTGAAAAAAACCATTTAGATTTAGGTATAACCAAATCATACCAATTTAAATGATCTTGGTACAAGATCGTGTACCAAATAATTTTTAAAAAACCCATATACTTACAATAATATTAGATAATAATACGAGATCTTTTTAAAAATATAACAAATCAGTAAAATATTTACACCGTATAAAACAATTTTGAAAACAAAAATAGTCCACGCCTCTAATACTAAAAATGATCCATATCATAATTATGGAAGCAATAAAATATTTTTTTAAAAAATAAAAGTTAAAGGGAAAGCTGAAAGATATTTATTTTTATAATTGAGCATATATCAAAAGTAAATTCGTAGGTATGTGAGGAAATGATATAGAGATACCCAAATGAAATGAAAATGTTGATATAAATATAAAAAGCAAAGGTTGTGAGGGCAAACCACCATAGAAGCATGCAACATAAGTGGGATTGCTTTATATACCAATTTCCCATTCATTATTTAACGCTTCTGAATTAACAGGCAAAACAAAACTTATTTCACATTAATAAACTTGTCAAAATATTTCTTCCATTGTTGTAGTAAACAGACTTTGATTACTAGAAAATTCACTTTTCAAAAACAATAAATGAGTCATTTAACAAAACATCCTTCAAATACATTCCTTCTTAATTAATAAATTCTTTCTCACATCAAAAACTCGAATGACTAGTAGTTATTTTGTGGCGTTGTCGAAAAATGATGGTTGATGGTTAGCCAAAATTGACCAATAAAATGTACGAAAGTAGTGTTTGTCATTTTCCATACAAATTAGGAGAGATTAACCATTACACAATAAAAAGTTAAAAATAAATTTTTCTAAAGTTTATTCATAAACCAACTTATTTTAAAAATTCATTTTAATTTCAAAATTTATTATGTACCACAAATACAATACAAACACACAAGTGATTACCACAAATATATACAATCCCCCAATTTTAGATAGAAAAAAAAAGGAATCAATATATAGGATGAATATTGATTAGATCAAAATTAATACCTCAATATTAAAAAGTATACAAGATCGATAAATTAATAATATTACAAAAGAAATACTTTAGGAAATATATTTCACCTATTATTAAACAAACAAAACCACTCAACTAATAAGAAAATCCAGCATGCTCCCTTGTACAATCATTCCATAAGCCAAGAAGAACAAAGATAGTGAATTCTAGCACGTCAACTAACCCTCTTTGTAAGCTTAATGAAAAATCAGATAACAAAGTTAGAAGATAAAGGGAAAGTTGAGGCAGTGTTCAACTTAAGCTCACAAAAAATATCACAACGTCACTCTAATGCATTTTCACAATGCTACATGTACTCGTCAAATGTCATAACGTTGAATTTTCTCAAGTTTTACTTCAAAACATCTTCAAATATTCTATAAACAAATAGTAGGACAAGATAAAAGAGAACTAAACCAATAATGGAAATTTATAAACTTAATTGTAAATCCTGGAGAGAAACGGTGTCTTAATCAATGTGCCAATAATTAATGTTACGATGTTGTATTCATCAGTTTATGAAGTAGAATGGACCCAATGAGGAGAAAAAAGAGACAAGAAATGGATTTGGATGTATCATTATTATTGAAAAGTTATGTTAAAGAGATATGATGTGTGGAAAGGCACTTCCTCAGATTTGACTATTTTATGCCACAGTATAAATAATGATACAAAATCCCACTTTTTTTCTTTTTATTTATAATTTACATTCTATAACCCACTAATGGAAGTGGGTATAGCAAAACCCAATAGAAGTTCATGATCGAGGCACCAAGTTTTGCCACCCAAATCGCTATTGTCTCAAACATGTTTGGTTGTTGCAATATTTTGACCACACAATTAAAATTCACTCGTTTTCTCTAAATATACTTCTAATAAACAAATGCTATATAAAAAAATATCAACTCATGTATTTGGGTCATTGTTGGTTGTAGAAAATGGAAAATTAGTTAAAGAATATAATAAATGGGTTTTGTTGGGGACAAAGTTGTAAATGTGCTTAAATGACGTTTTTGCAACTATATATACTTCAATCTTCTTCCTTTAGGTCACTTAATCGTGAAAAGAGAAAGAGATTAGGGAGTGAGAAAGAGAGCTATAGAACACACACCTTGAGAGAGAAATATTTTTTTTGCAAATTAGCGAGAAGAGTAGCTATTTTAAAAGACGTCTTTGGTGCTAGACAATCTCATGATAAACATTATTTAAATATTGAGAAAGGTATAAAGAACTTTGTTCTAGGTTTCCTTATAATCAGTTGACTGAAAGGGATATTGTGCAATATTTTTTTGTTAGAATTGTTGTCATCAAATAGGAACTCACTTAATGCCGCTTGAGGAGGGGCCTTAATGGATAAAACCCTCTCCTAAGCAAAGAAGTTACTTTCTAGAATGGCCGAAAATTCTCAAAACTTTTCTAGTAGAACACTTGAATCAAATGCTTCATTGTCTTGTGATAATTCTGTTAAAGAACAAGTGAATCTACTAACTAAATGTTTTGCTTCTTTCGTGAAGGGAGAGGCTCCTAAAGTCGCCTCTTGTGCCGTTTGTGACTTGCTAGGTCACCACAATGATCAATCCCCGGAGCTTAAGAGGTAATTGCCATGTGCGGTTTTAGAAGAAGTGATTTATAAAGTAAGACCTACAATTCTGAATGGAGGGATCATCTAAAACTAAGGTTGGGCCCTAAAAAACCCAAACCTATCAACACTTCCACTTCCTCATCTTCATCATAAGGTACCTACCTAGAGGAGATCATCTTAAAGTTAGCTCTTAGCTCAAATAGTTTCAAAATTGATTTTGAGAAGAATTTAGCTAAGTTGAGTGAACAAACCATTAATACATCTGAAGCTATTAGAAGTGACATAGATATTCTGAAAGCATCAATTACTGAGTTTAGGACATAAGTTTAATCAATTAGCAACACATGTTCTTAGAACGAAAGGGAAGGTCAAAATTTCCGCCCCAACCCGACCATGCAGACTTGAGTGCTATTACTTTAAGAAGTGAATTTTTTAAAAATAAAAATGATGATATTTCCTTGTCTCAAAGTGATCCAAACTTAGAAAAAGTCAATTCTAACGAAGAAAACAAGGTACACACTAACCCTTCTTCCTCTAATGCTTTTTCTTCTTCCAACAATGATTCAAGAGACTTTACTGCTAATCCTCCATTTCCTTCTAGGCTTACACTAACAAGGAAGGAAATTAAGAATGACGAAGAAATCCTTGAAGTCTTCAAGAAGGTAGAAGTGAACCTTTCCCTCTTGACGGAAATCAAGAGGCGCATATCGAGGTATGCAAAGTTTCCCAAAGAATTATATATTCAGAGGAGGAGCAGGAGCCAAGAAAAAGCAACGATTAGTAGAAATGTATTTTCTCTTTTAAAGAAAAATCTTCTAGAAAAATGTGTTGATCCAGGTATGTTTTCACTCCCTTGCACAATTGGTAATATATACATATCTAATGCAATGCTTGATTTGGGTGCATTAATAAATGTCATGCCTTTTAGCATTTTTAAAGATTTAAGACTAAATGGACTTGAAAAGACTAGCATTTGTGTACAATTAGTCAACTGGTGTTTTACCTCACCATTAGAGATTGTAGAAGATGTTGAAATCAAAGTAGGAAACCTTATATTACCTGGTAATTTTTATATAATAGAAATGAACAATGAATATGCATGTACCTTCACTTGCCATTATTCTTTAAGGAAGATCGTTCTTAAAATCTCCGCTAAGGCCATAATTAATGTAGACAAAGGTCTTCTTAGTGTCGATTTTGATGGTGATATAGTGTCATTGAATATTTTTGATGATGTACACTCTTCTACTGATCATACCTCATTGTGTGCATTAGATACAGTAGAAATATTAGTAGAAATATTAGAAGAGCATGATAAATTTAGTGAGTTGATTAATCAAGCAACTTTAGATTATGTCGATAATGAATTTTCTAAGAACAAACCTAGTGATGATGATCTCTATTTTCCTTGACTTTGTTGCTATTGTAAATGATGAACATGTCTTAGTTGACAATATTGCAACAAATGAACATGTTTTAAATAATGATTTTGCATTTAGAAATGAGTATGATCTAGGAAGAAACATTAATAGTGACGATGAGCATACTTTGGAAGGCATTGACATTGAGGATAAGCATGACACAAACATCAACGTAGAAATTTGTGAAAAAGAGCATGTTTTAGAAGTAGTTGATGATTCTTATGATATTTCTTTGCATAAAGAATGTGAGAATTTCAATATTAATGAGCCTACTTCGCCTTTGCATGAAAGTGTGATAGAACTAAAGGATTTTCCTTCTCACCTCAAGAATGTCTTCTTGACAGACAAACACACACTTTCTGTCACAATCTCAATGGAGCTTACCGAGGAGCAAGAAGAACTATTATTAGAGATCTTGAAAAAAAAACAAGCAAGTCGTAGGATGGACTTTGGATGACTTGAAGGGTATAAACCTATCATTTTGCCAGCATAGAATTGACCTTGAAAAAGGAGCAAAAGATAAAGGTCCAACCTCAGAGGCGATTGAACCCGACCTTGAGGGAGTTGGGGAAGAAAGAAGTCTTGAAGCTGAAGGATGACGAAATCATATATCATGTGGTACCAAAAAAATAGGTATGATAATTATGGAAAACGACAAAGGTGAGTTTGTTCCAACTCGTATACAAAATGGTTAGAGCATGTGTATAGATTATAGAAAGTTAAACGAGGTAACTGCTTGTTTTGGGTTTGTATGCACATGCAATTTTTCGTAAATATGTCATGTTAAAACTATGATTGAGTGACTACTAGGCTACTAAATAGGATTATGCAATAAAAGATGCATTCCTATGCATGCGTTGCAAAACATCTAATGATATGTGCGTAATGCAAGTTTTTCTCTATATCGTCCAAATGCAAGCGAAGAGAGGTTTCCTGATAAATTCAGGGTTGAACACAAGAAATTAATTTTCCTAATGATCTTATTGTGCACTAAACTCATGGGGTATGCTCTATACAGTATAAATATGTACAATATGATTTATCCTAGTTATTTACACTAAGGTGCCTTGGATGGTGCAAGCTTAACATGGCGATGAGATGATATGGAAAATGAACTCAGTTTATAGGTGTGGTAGGAAAGAATGCTTAATTAACTAATTGCAATGGATTGTTCATTAATAGTTCGAGGTGATACAAAACATGTATTAACTTCAAAATTAAGGTGAGCGACCTTTTGGTGCCTTCACTGTACTTGTTCGCCTCTCGAGATTCAAATACTTAAAGTTAATCTATGATTTGTATCTAATCATCTTGTTTCTATTATAAGCAATTTATCCTTAATTAAGTCGGATAACCTCTTGGTGATTTTGCTGCACACGTTGGTATCTCTGCAACTTATATAAAGAATGAACTTGGTCAAAAGATTGTATTATTACAATATTTTCGCTACTTGCTTAGTTAAATACGTGCTCTCATTTATCAGGTGATTGTGATCAATACCATTGTCTTTCTCTCGAATACACAATATGTTGAGATTCATGTTTAACTAAGCAAAACTTATAAAACATACACTTAGATTCTGCAGTATTATAAACATATTCCATTACTCATGAACTAATTAAACAGATTGAACATGGATAGTAAGAGAGAGATGGGATGATGAAAGAAGAAATGTATCACTAATATAAATATAACTTTAGGCCTCTCTGCCATAGAGTATCAAGCAATATAAAATAAACAAAAAGTGGAATATAGAGAAGTGTGTCAAGCCTTAGAGTATGATTTCTCATGCTCGTATCCTTAGAGTATGATTTCTCATACTCCTTGACTCTTATTTTTGCCTGTTCTTAAGGGGGAGATGGTGGGGAAAAAATTCTTTCTCTCTTTGTGTTCTAAGCTGTCACCTAAAACTCAAGAACAAAAGAATAAACAATATGAACTTGCCCTCTAACCAAAGATTGCACAAGTTGTTAAGAAGTAGAGTATTCTATTTATAGGTGAGGAGTGATGTTGATAGGATGTCCCATTCATCGTTAATGCCTCTAAAAAGTTGCATCAATGCCGCATAGACGTGATCCTTTCGTCCTTTTTCTGATATTTGTGTCAACCCAATTTGTCTGCTAGTGGAACAGAGCGCATAACTTGATCGCTTTGTTTTCGTGTTGGTTGGACACGTCTTCTCGTCCAATATTCTATCACCAAGCTCTACTTCTTTTTGCCTATTATCATGCAATAAAGACATGTAAAACTTGATAAACAAGGACAAAGTTCTTTCGTAAGATGTGATACACAAGTTAATCAAAATTACTTACTTTTTCCTTTGCTTTCTTCTGATCTTATGCTATAAGACTTTATTATTTTACATAAAAAGCAGTAATAACTTGTATTTCTACAAGCTATCAGTAACAAAAAAAGATAATTTACCTTTGCCTTATTTAGATAAAATGATAGAACAACTAATTGAAAAATCATATTTTTGCTTTCTTGACAGCTTTTCTAGTTTTTACCAAATACCTATTGCATGCAATGATCAAAACAAAAATAACTTTTACATGTGATTTTGGAGCGTTTGCCTTTAGAAGAATGCCTTTTGGACTATGTAGTGCTCCTGCTACATTTCAAAGATGCATGCTTAGCATATTCCCCTATTTTGTTGGTAAATGCATTGAAGTGTTTATGGATGACTTTACATCCTATGGTGATGATTTTGGGACTTCTCTAATAGTTTAGAATTGATTTTAAAGTGATGCATAGATACAAACTTAGTACTCAGTTTAGAAAAGTATTTTACTTCTCACAAAGATTTTCAATCAAAAGGTATCAAACGATCATTTACTTCTTACACGATTGACTAACTTTCCATACGATTGTTTAACTATACATGATCGTTTAACAAAGTACTCTGTCAAAACTTAATGAAAATAGAATGATAGTGATTTCAAACAAATCATTCAAATTAAAATGAAACTAAAGTTGTTAATCCACAACAAGAAATCAACAGTGAAAAGCTTATGTTTCTCTCTCTAAACAATTAATCGACTAAATGAGAGAGAAGTAGAGAGAGAATCAAACCAATATGATGCTTCCAGTGACAACAAATTGGAGAATAAGAAACCATAGAAGAGAATTGACTATAGGTAAATAAGGAACAATTTAACCGTTGAGGGAAGAAGAAACATTGTGAAAACAAAATTAAAAAAAAAAAAAGAAGAAGAAGATAAGAAAAGATATGGTTGATTGATGAAAGAAGTGAAGAGATAAAAGCCATTGGCAGCGAAAGATTTTACAGAACTCTTCCTCAATTTAATTTGAAAATCTCAAAACATCGGTACATTGACAATATTTAGAATCAAAATTCTAAATAAAAAACTAAGCATGTTGTTTAAAATTAAAAGATTAAGAGAACTTACTCTTGTTGACGTCTTTAAATCTACAATTTATCAAATTGGGGACACCACCTGTGACAGACCTTCTTATCATTTACGATGAGATTAATTTGTGGTAACCAATTGAAATAGGAAAATGTTAGAGAAAAACTATTTTGCATAAAAGCAAAATCATTTTTTTATTGATTGATTAAAAAAAACTATTTTCCTTATGCATATTTATAACTTTCTTTCCTTTATAGTGTAGAAATGAAATAGAAGATAATGATTGGATTCTATTAATTTAAAAAAATATTAAATTAATAGAAATTTCAAATAAACTAATTAATTAACGATTAATCAATCAATAATTAATTATATTATATTTAATTAATAATTCATTTAAATCATATTTAATGAATATCTCTCCAATATCTTATAGCTTTAAATTAATTTAATTAAATAAAATAAAACAAAACTATTAATTAATTCTCCAATTAAATAAGATCTAATTAAATATCTTATATTTAACTTAAATTAAATTTGAATCAGATCCAAACATAAATTTCTTTATAACCAATAATTTTAATATGAATCTAATTCACATTAAACTAATGTTTGAATTCATTCAAATATTTTATCACTTATAAATTAATTTAAAATCATATCCAAAATAAAATTTATATAATAGAGTTTGATTAAATATAAACTTTTTATTATAATGCATCACCATATATTATACT
Organism: Cucumis sativus; assembly: GCF_000004075.3. Classification (NCBI taxonomy): domain Eukaryota; kingdom Viridiplantae; phylum Streptophyta; class Magnoliopsida; order Cucurbitales; family Cucurbitaceae; genus Cucumis; species Cucumis sativus. The sequence goes on from NC_026658.2 coordinate 7,539,963, forward strand.
AATTTCCAAAATAAATTTGAACATTTCAAATTACAACCAATATAAATAAATCTTATTACACTTTACGAGCTAGGAAGATGACTTAATGGATCTACAGATCAAAATCTACAACAATATGAGATTAATTGACTAAACTCATTAACCACATTAATCAATATTTGTTAATTGTGTATACACTCCACTAAAAACTCACAACTGAACTCTTCTCGCTCTAGATATACTTTTTTATCTACGGATATAGACCTGTAATAGTAAGTTAGTCCTTCATGAGTATCGTAACACCAATTAGGTCAAATTACCGTTTTACCTCTAGGTTTCCTATAGTTCTTAGATATTAGTGCTCCTCTAATGAATAACATATTTATGGTCCAACCAATAAACAAAAACCTCTCTTATGCCATGGAGAGGGTAAGGTCCTTTATTTAGACACCATAAGGAAACATTCATCTACTTACCCAAAAGTAGGGAATGACTGAATTTCATCTTGTGTAATTATGTTTCCAATCCCCATGTGGTTTTGTCTTCAAAACGATAAGCATATTGAGTTGGCGATCTGGTCACTCTCACCCGTACAAATTAAAGAACAATCCATCACGAACAGAAGTTCATAATACACTCAGGATTAAGACTAAGTTACCTAGGTCATCCTAATGAAACAGAGTTACATCTAGTGGTTACTATTTCGTAGTCCTGTCGTATGCAAACTCATTGCATAAGATACTCTCACTCACATGTCAACTACACAATGTGTTGGATCATTCCGTTTGTATCAAATACAAAATGAGTCGTATCTGTATAACCAAGATAAGATACCCAATCTTATTCCTATACTATAAGCTTTTTAAGTTGATTTCGAACATTAATCCATGTATATCTCTAAATACTGTTCAAAACTTATCAAACAACTTATGATGGAGAGTTATTAAGATAAAAGTAATAATATAATGATAACATTGTTTTTTGAATTGTAAATATAATGTGTGGCATTCAAATTCCTTAGTGGCATAATTAAATGCCCCTCTAACCAATACCCATTAATTAATTTCAATTCTATCATCATTAATATTCAACTCTTATGCATTTCCAAGCCGCCGCGTCCACTACCAATATATATATATATTTTTATTCTAATTGTTTTCATTTCCAAATTGCTTCCCTTTCTTTCCTTTTCTTTGCTCCAATCATCATTGTTGTAAACATCAATGTTTTTTTTAATCAGGCTTTAAAATAGTTAAAAATCTTTCACATCTACCAACCCACTAAACATTCTTCGTTTCAACTTTATCAATATACATTTGAGTTGTTGCTAATTGGTAAAGATTAACGAGAAATTACAACTTTTTTTTATTTAATATATGTCAAAATAATATTTTTCTAAATCACCTGCATGACACTTTTCTTTCTTATAAATTAAACCATTTAAATTATTCATTTTTTTTAATATTTACAACCCAAAATTTTAAAATCTATCCAGTTAAATTCTAGTATTTATAAGTGTAAATTTACCAAAATGTACCGTTTAAATTTTAATATTTTAAAAGAATAATTCAAATAGGAAGGAAACCGTGTGTTGATGTACAAACAATGCTCATCAAACCTCTTCCAAAAATGTTAACAAATGATGGATCATTAAATTTCTTTGTTTGCACTTGTTATGAATTACCAAGTATATAGTTTGAAAATTTGACGAAGTGACCAATTTCTTGTAATTCTTAATCTATTTGAACAAAATTAAAATCTATATATATGATATATCAATTGAAGCATCATAATATTTTAAAAGCATATATATGCATCAACTAATTCAATGCTAACGCATTTGTTTTTCATTTTCATTTTCTTTCGGTTTTAAGTTAACCTTCTATATTTGGTTGGTATAAAAATTTTCAAGAAATTAGAACAAATGGGACTACAGAATAAAACCATATAAATAAATATTCATAAACAAAGTTAGCACGATCCTTTAACTTAAATTTGAGATCAAACTTCATAGTTTAGCAATTAATTATTTAATTACTTGTATTAACAGAAGAGGTCAAAAATCTAAATTTTTCGAAAGTGTCTGTCAAAGGAAAAGAACCATGCCCTCAAATTGAACTTAGATGGTAATTAGCAATTTAGCATGACATTCCTTCTAAAGAAGGTTTGTTAGATGTCTACTGTAAAAGAATTAATTGAAAAGAAAGAGCGCATCAAATTCATCAACTCTCATTTTCATTGATTTACATGTTGGGGACAAAATTTATGGCAAAATTCGAAAGAAGGAAAGAGAGAGAGAGAGAGAGAGATCATAATTGATTAAGCATATAACAAATGGAGATTCAAGGGAAGGGATTTTGATGGGCATCTTGTTGATTTGTGGAGCAACTACAAGGCGGTATGGCGGCGGCCGGCAAAGCCAAGAAGGTAGGCATGTCGTTTCCGGCCATGATGACAAAAAACTTGGGCTCCATTAGGAGATTCACGGTGGAGGACGTGGCAGCGGGTGGGTCCTTCTGGCCGCCGGTGAAGCGTTTTCGGAACGAGCATGCGATGATGATAAGAGCTGCGGCGATGAGAAGCAAAGTAAGAGAAAGGCCGCCGAAGAGGTAAGGAATGGGCGACTTCCATAGGTGAAGCTTGAGGGCGGTAGCTGATGGTGGTGCAGTTGCGGCGGCTAGGCGCCTCATCTCTTTGTTTAATTAATACCAATATATTTAATATTAGGGGTTTTGTTTTAGGGATGTGAGAAAATTAGCCAAATGGAATGTGTGATTTATAGTTGAAGTTTTGTGACTCTCAAGGCTACGTGATTTTACCAAAATACCCTTCTTCGGTGGGAAGGAAGATTCCTTTTATGCTCTTGTTCATGTATTTGGGTACCTGGTTTAATTACAGGAAAAATGGTTTCTCCCTTTTTTATCCAATGAGCCTTCCCTTTAAAACAGGCGTAAACCAGAATAATATACTGATTTTTTTTTAAATAGTGTATTGTTTGAAAATATTGTCGAAAATAGGAAAAAAAATGACAACAATAAAGTTGTGAAATTGTTGATTGGGTGCACGTCTACGGCCCGAAATCGTGGACTCGGGGTACACGACTCCACTCACATGTGCGTCCTACCTTCCATCCTTCACGATTTTGTCTTTCATCTTCGCAATAAATCCTTCCATTCTTCACGATTCTACCTACCTTCCATCCTTCAAAGGAATGTCCAATTACCACTCGTGTTTTAGCCTATGTTTTGAGTTTAGGTTGGTCGCATGGCACGACGAATTGACAATGAGACGTGTAAAGTAATGAAGCGACCCTTGGATAAGGGAGGTCAATATAAAAGAGGCCAAAGGCTAAAAGGAAAAGAGTTTTTCTCTAACACAAAAAATTAGATATCTAGATAAAATAGACAAGGAGAGACTCGAGATACTCAATGACTGATCGAGGAAACCGCGGGGCGAGAAGAGGAATCCAAAACCATAGAAGGAAGGAGTTAAGACAAAAGTATATAAGTGAGTGACAAAATAAGTTTCAAACATACATCCTAGCGTGTCATTTATCGTTAGTTCTTTTTCTTTACTCGTTTACGAGTATGAATAAATGTTGTGAATCTTTAATTATAAACAAAAACGAGTATCTTTATAGTAAATGTTTGCTTGACTATCTCTTCTAACTAGAATATCTGTAAAACTTTCTTCAATAGAGAAAGGGTTATATGTTTGATTTCTGTGAATAGTTATGAGGGGTTCGAAGTCTTGATATGTGGAAAAGGTATTCCGTTGATGGTAGCATTCTTTTGTTGGTGCTTATTGTATGATATGCGTACTACTGCAATATTAAGGGAAGTAAGCCAAAAAATGATCTTTTTCGTTTGCTGTTGTAATGGTTGTATATCAAGATCAGAGGGTGAGACCCATCGTAAGACATTGGTGGTAATCCCAGGTCTAGCCGAGGTTGTAATGTGACATGTGATGAATGTGAAACCCAAGTCCGAGAGAGATGGATGTGACGAGGCACTGGTGGCAATCCCAGGTAACTCGTGTGACACTAGTGGAGAGTACAAATACTTGGTTAGAGTGAGGGGAGAATCATAGGTCTCGGTAATGAGTATAAATTGTGATATGATTTAAACTCATGATGTAAACTCCGAACCTTGGAGGAAAACATAAGTCTTTTGAAGTATTGGAAGGTTAAAAGTTGAAGGGAGTTAAGGATAAAAGTGTCATGAATAGTATGTCATGATTAGTAAAAAAAGGAGAAAATTTTGGCTAAGAGTTAAAGGAAGAGGTGCTTGGTTGTGGATGTGTGGCCGAGAAGGATGAAATAACCTCTAATTGTGCTTGGTGAATTGGCTTTGCTAGGTTAGATAGGTGTCCTTAGAGGTTTAGTCGGGAGTTTAGGCTTGGTGAGAAACTTGCTTGAGAGGTCAGTGTGGGTGAAAAAAGGTTATGCGATAAGGCTTGTGGGTGAGAAGCATGGGATGCGAGAAGAACTTGGAGGTTAGCAAGGCAATGTCATTAGGGGTTTTGGACTTCTAGAGGGCTGTAAAGAGTTCATTCTTTGGAATCTAAAACTGAAATTTTAAGGTAAGAAAGCTAAGACATTTTGAAACATTTTTGTAGAAGGAAGCTTTCTCAAGAGAGTTTTGAATTTTTAGTTATGATATTTTTCAAAGTCGGGTTATGTTTTTGGATGAAAAATGAGGTTCTGGGGAAAGAAGAGGTTAGTCGAGTGACAAGGTAAGACTAGGCGAGATGGACAAACATTTTATTGTTCAAAGAAGTTAGTGTGCGTGAAGGTTGGTGTGGACAAACAGCTTGTGTGCAAGGCGCGCGTAGCGAAGGAAGCACACGAGAAGGGCTGCGCGGGACGTCAGGCATGCAGCATGCCTATGCGTGAGGTTAGCACGCAACCAGGGCCTTACTGCCCACCAATGCGTGCCAGACAGTGTCATGTGAGGCATTTTAGGCAGTTTTTGGTTGTTTTAAGTATAGTTTTTTTTTTATATATATATATTTTCTTGGTCAAGGGAAGTTAATTGGACTATTTTACCATATATTCAGGTCAAGAAGAGACCAAACATATTTATAAGCCAAGGATTTAAGCTTGTACTTGTTAGTGGAAAATGATTTTATTAAATTGATTTAAAGCATGTTCTTAAGCTAGTATTTATAAATGGTTTATGTTAAATGCTTAAGCTATTTCATGAATGATTTTCAAAGAAAGGGTTTGAGAGGGAATGATAAGAAGAAGAATTATAGCATCATTTAAGGGAGAGGAAGGGTTTGAGAAACAATTATGTGAGTTCTAGGATTGAAGATAGTAAATTTTGGAATGGAGACGAGAGAGATGAGAGGAGGCTGAGAGAGATTGAGACGGCCAACAGAGAATTGTAAGGGAGACCTAAGTGCAGAAGAAATCATAAGGGTGAAATTTTGGAGCGCTAATTTTTTAATAATATTAAAAAATCATTTATATTTTAATAGTATTCTTGACGTTTAAAAATTTTCAATAAAGTCAAATATTGGCCTACCTCCACCGCCTTTTCATACTTGTCCAACGCGTCTCTACCTATGGCCGTATGCTCCGAATACCCTCAGTTTATCTTATCTTTATGTCTTATATCTAGTTTAGGTAACTGCCTTTCATTTTAAGTCATAAAGCTTGGGTGTGACGTTTCGACATTTTCATATGCAAGCCTATCAAAGTTGAAAATGTTCAAAATGTACTATAGGGGAGACATATCAATTGCCAAACATTAATTGTAGTATTTGCAAGCAAACATTTTCCCTTGGAACTGACAGTCTTTAATGCATATTGTAACGTCGATTTAAATGTATTTATTTCTTTTTTGCGTTTTATAAACAAATTTTTCAAGAACACAAATGAATGTTACATCATACGTTGACTTTGTCCTCGACTTTCGAATTTTGATCGGCTGACTTGTTCATCGAGTTAGAACAAGAAAAAAAAAATGATTTACAAAATATAGCAAAATTTTTAAATAGGGACCGAGACTTTGATAAATTTTCCTATATTTTGTAAATCATTTAAATATTTTGCTACTTTTATAAATGCTTTTAAATTTTGAAATTTAAAATTTAAAATTTAGAAAATTAAAATTTAAAATTTAGAAAATTTTTAAATACATTTTCACAATTTAAATTCGGAAGATAAATTTAAATATTGAATCGATTAAAATTCAAAATTAAATTAAACATATATATGTAAGGTTAATTTTTATATATATAACAAACCGACAAAATATTTATGACTTATGTAACAAAATGAAAAAGGCAAAAGGCCGCTGACCATTTTTTTAAAATATTTCAGATTTTCTATTTCTTTTCATCGTTTTCCTTCTCTTTCTATTCTGCTGTTTAGATTTTTTTTTCTCTCTCCATCATCTTTCTTCTCATTTTCCGTCATTGTTCTTTATTATTCTGCCATTTTAAAAAAAAATTCTTCAAGATCATGTACCAAATATATATAAAAAAATGAAACCATTGATTGTTCAAGGTCGTTAACCAAATATAAGGAATACTTCGTTTAGCGATTGTATACAAAAAAAAAAAAAAAAAGCCAAATAATCTTTTAAAAATTGTTTACATTTAAATAGCCAAATTTGAACGATCAAATCTAAACGACCGTGTACCAAATATAAACGATTTTGTACCAAATTTAAATGATCTTGTACCAAAAATACTTGAAAAAATCGTTTAAATTTGACCACTTAAATTTAAACGATAATATACCAAAATAACAAAATTTAAACGATTGTGTATCAAAAGAGCCAAATCTAAACGACCATGTAACCAAAAAAATCTTAAAAAACAATCGTTAACAATGAAATTTAAACGATTGTGTAAAACAACCAAATCTAAAAGACCATGTAGAATAGCCAAATCTACCAAATATATTGCATATATTGGGTATCAATTAATCACAAAACATTTTTTATATTTCCTATTTTGGACCTACGAGTTTTTTTCGTTTTTGAAATTGTTTTATAGGTAAATATTTTGTCGCTTTGTTATATTTTTTAAAAAGACCCCTAAATTTAACCTATAAAAGATATGGCTAAATTAAAAAGAAATTTTAAAATTAGTTCTAAAATTTGAAAATAAAATAATACATTAATCTAAAATATTGAAAATTTAAAATATATTTATGAAAAATTAAGAGAAGAAAATAAAAACAAATTAAAATTATTAAACATATACCTATCAGAAGAAAATAAATAAATTAAGAAACATTAAACACACATGTATATGAAAGATTAATAAAGGACGAAAAAGATAAATTTAAAAACATTAAACATGTAAATATGAAAAATTAATAAAGGAAGAAAATAAATTAAGAAATATAAATAAAAAAGAAAAAAAATCATAAAAGTTGCAAATTGAACCCGAGACATATGGCCAACGGTGAATATAGACAATTTCCATGAGCCAACAAGAACATTTTAAGACATAATGGAAATGAAATCGAAAAAAATGGAGATAGAAGCCGAAGAAATTATTTCTCAAAATTTATCTATTTTTGCCATTTCTTAAATTTTGGAAAATAAAAAAAAATCAAATGCATTTGTTTCTTAAAAAATGAAGCACGGAAACAAAAATGTTATCAAACAAGCTTTTAAATACAACATTAGTCATCTCATTTTAAACAACGTGGGACAAAGGCATCCCATACTACCTTGGTTCCTAACCGAACATTAAGAACTCATTCAAGCTTTAAAACCACACTCCTCGCTTCATCTAAAGAAACATGCGCATTGCAGATCTGTAATACGGTTACCCTAAGAGCATTCAAAGAAAACATAATTCAACTTGAGGATACGTGAGGTAGGGATGTTCCTGGGCACATCTCGTCAACTAGATGCTTCATAATCCAACTCATGTTTTCAGTTTCTATGTTGAACACTTAAGGAACCAACCATTAACTACAAAGTTGCGTTATAAAATACTATAATTGTCTCAATCGCAAGTTTTAGTCACAAGTAGAAAGGATTCAACTCAGAATGTCTACGCAAGTTGTCAACTGCTGTCCTTTTTCTCAATTGCAAGTTATTGTCACAGTCAGAAAAGATGGAAGTTCAAGGGAAAAGGAAATTATGTTTCTTTATATATTTAAAAAAAATATCGTCCAATTTCACTAGTGATAGAATCCTTGCTTGAAACATTGGACCCTATCCAGTGTTAAGTTAAATTGCCAGTAACATTCATGTGATTTAAGAAATAAAATATTGGCTATATTACAAAGCTTTGCTCCAGACATAACAACTGATGAGAAAATTCAAAACTTTAAGCAATAATCGTGAAAGAAACTAAATTCTTTTCTTGTACCTGATTGGTGACAGCAACTACAAGCTCATCTAAAGTCCAAAATTGCACACCTGCACAAATTCCATATCACTGTCCACATATTTGGTCCAAAAACCTTTATACTGGTTCATGGCAATATCGAGCCAAGGTTTCATGTTTCCATTGTAATGAATGACTGCAGCATTGCTGATAGCATCCATGCTTATACTGGGATTATAACCCAGACCAAGCACGTGCCAAGATCTGTCCAGTGACTTTGTTTTTGAGTAGAATGTGATTAGACCAGGTGGAAGAGTTCCTCCACTCCACAGAGATGCGTCCTCATTCTAAAAAGAAACATTGAGGAAGAAATCTAGTAAGTTCTCCAACTACATCAAAAGCTTATATCACTTTCAGAAACATGATAAAGATAAGGCAAATACAGATGATAAGATAAACAAACAATGAAAGCTCAACGTGGTAACATATATTGTATAAGCTCTTAGAACTATAAAGAGGCAACTAAAAGTTATTCATTCAAAACCAGATACTAACCAAGTTCTGCCAATAATTGTATTCTTCCGTACATTTCTCGCTTCTCCAAGCATCAAGATCAAATATGTTTATTCCATAAGACCAGGCACATGCCTTGGCATTAAACTTCTCCTTGATTAGAGGGTTTGAGAAGTTCAAATAATGAGCGAATCGATGAAAGGACCCAAAGCAAGTCTCAACTGCACCATTTACCCTCCCGTCCAAATCTATCTTCCACAATCCTGTTAAGTCTTTCTGAACAACCACATCATCTTCCAAGAATATGATTTTCTGCAACTTAGGAAACATTTCAGGCAAATAAAACCGAAGGTGACTAAGCAGGGACGTATCCTTAGGATTCTTAAATTTTACTGTGTTTTCGGAAGAAGGCTTTTGGGAGTTTGCCAACTCCTGTTGCCTTAACAATGGAACATATGACGAGTTCAAGAAGGTAAAATCTCTCACAGCCTTTATTTCAATATGAGCTCCTCTTTCCACTGGCCTCATCTTAAACCAGACCTTCATTGCTGCAAGATTCATCCTATCTGTTACAATATGAAAAACATGTTTCCATGGTTCTTCAGCATTCTTCACCACGGATCTCACCACAACAGATACAGCTATGATGTTATCCGAGAAAATTGCATAATGGTACAAACTAGGATCCTCAAGCTCAGCCTTAGGTTCATCATCTGTATACTTCTCTGGATGTGAAATCTTCTCCTCCACAAGCCTCATAGATAAGCAATGCAAGCTTTTTGGTATTGACCTTGCAGCAATAGAGCTTGCAAATGCCCCATTCTTCTTTGCCTTAACAAGCAACTCATTAACAGCGAAAATTGTGTCTTTCAACTTCTGAATTTTCAACTGATTATCATAATTCTCCTTCGAATCCACAATCATCATCCTTGCAGTCTTCACTCTATCCTTCACCTCCTTTTCAAATTGCCTCAACACATCCTCATCCAGCGGACCCGTCGATTCAAACAACGTCTCATGGTAATTTGGTTTCATCTGAATATCTGAGAAATTTTGAGCTAAATCATCAAACATCTTTAATTGCTTAGACATCTCAAGCTTGAGCTTTCTAGCGTATGCAGCATAAGCATTAACAAGGGTGATGTGGTCACTCGCTTGCTTATATATCAAATCTAAACGAGTTTTCAATGGATCAGAATTCAGAGTCAAAAACGTTCTTCGCACATATGCATTTCCTGTAGTAGGAAGGGCCTGCATCAAAACATTCAAAGAAAGAAAAATCACTCAAACTATTTGCAATTCCAACAGAAGAAAAAACAAATCTCCCCACTGATTACGTTTCTCACTCAATGAGATAAAAATGCTAAATAAATCAATTCGATCAAGGTAGTACAAATTGGGTTTCATTGGCAATCAAGATCACGAAGTGGGATTCCACTAAATCCAGTTGTACACATAGGTAAGTTAGTTTCAACTCGATTAAAGAGAAAAATCAAACAAATGAGTGCAGAAATAAGGGGAAAGGGTCGAAGGAATTACAGAATCGTGGTGCGGCGTGGAAGGATTCGTCGTAAAGATGACTGAAAGAGTGGCAATGAAGAGAAGCGAGAAGAGAGCCGAAATGAAGATCCGGTAAGAGAAGAAGTTCCGTGGGTTAAACCCACTAAAATTCGAAGCTCCTCGGCTTCCACGGACGGCAACCGCCATTGCTGAAGCACCTCAACTGAAGCGAATTCAGCTTGAATCTGCAAGGGAACGAAGCTTCAGCAAAAAAATGGAGAACAAGATCTGAAATCTGAAATTGTTGAATAAGTGGGAAAAAAATATCAAAAGATTTTGTTGGCCAATTTCTTAGATTACTTTTCACACTCGTATATTATATTATGGAAAATTATATTTTGATAATATTATATAGTAAATATAGCAAATTCCTTTTAGAATTTTATAAATATATCAAAATTTTCACTTGTAAAAAATTTTACATTTTAGATTTGTTATTATTTTTAAATTACTTTTCAATAATTTATTTACGTTCCTCTACTAATTATTTATTTATTTTTATATATTTTAACGTTTTAACTATTTATTTCTTCTTATACGAGAAAAATTATTTTCTTTCTGTCTTAATCTTGATTTTAGAATATCAATAGTACAATAATTGCAATATGAAATATAATGGTTGTTGATCAAAGTAATTTAACTTCATTTGTGATTTTCTTTTACTTTCTTTGATGTTTATTTTGAGTTGAATCTTATTTCAAATGATTTTGTTTTATTTTTTCATTTTGATTTCGTTTTGGTTTTACTTTTATCAGTTTTGTATACCATTGTTGTGATATACTTATATTATATGTATTAGTTGGTTGATATACTTACTACGTGTTTTTCATTTTTTCAAAGTTTATGCGGTTCATTAATTATTAAGTATATGAATTATATAACTCAGTGTATCATTATCAAGTATATCAACAATATATTGTTAAAGCATACCAGTAAAGTGAATCATTATCAAGTATATAAATCAAGTTTACAAGTGTATATCAATAGTATATCAAGTGTATAAGTATGACTTCAAGCATATCAAGTGTATTTAATCAATCAAATGTATAAGTGAAGAATACTATGTGTATTTGCACAATGCATCGGGTGTATCAAACATATCATGTACATCAAATGTATCAAATTTGTTGAGTGTACCAATGAAGCATAGCAAGTTTATTAGTGGTGTATCAAGTGTATCAAACGTATAAGTGAAACTTTTAAGTGTATCAAACTAATCAAGTGTATCAAGGCCTAAGGGTATCAAGTGTATCAAGAAGAATCAAGTGTAACGAGGAGTATTAAGTGTATCAATATGTTTCAGGTGTATATCAAAAGGTATCGAGTATATCAAAGAATATCAATTGCATCAAGTATATCAAGTGTATCTAGTGTACCAAGAATTATCAAGTGTATCAAGGGGTATTAGGTGTATCAAATGTATATCAGTAACAAGGACATTTGTGACATTTTACCTCTTGATGTGTTATGTGTGCTATGTGTCACAATTGCAACTTTTCAACCTCAGGACAAATGATTATGCGGTGCTTGTTCGACGCAGTCAACAAGTCAGTTGATCAAAATCTGAAAAATCACAAACAAACTCACGATACTATTCAACCTCCCGTCACGTTTTTGAGAAAATGTGTGAGAGAAATAATTGCATTGAAATCTTTGTTAAAACAAGCATTGAAGATTGTCAATTGCAACAAAAAGCTTAAATTGCAAAGGGTGTGACAAGGCTTCGACGGGGATTCAATTGCTTTGTCTCCCCTACAGTACATTCTGGACTTTTTCAACTCTAGTAGGCTTGCATATGAAAAAGGCCGAAACGTCACACCCAAAATTCATTACATAAAAAAGAAAGCAACTAGCAAAACTAAATGTAAGATAAATCGGGGGTATTTGGACATACGACCATAGGCAACGTCGTCGTGGACAAGTATACTCGTTATGTTCTCCCCCACTTAAACAGTTGATGTCTTTGTCGACTGGTGAAGCTTGAACTCTTTGATCTTCTAAAGAGACACGGCTTCTAATATTTGATGATTATCCTTTTGGAACTTTAATTTTAGACAAAGTCTTACAAAACCGATACTTCTCTACTCTTGACAATGTATAGCATGTCGTGGATATGTAAGTTCTATTACCTGTAAACATCGGTGTCAATTCTGGTCTAATTTTCATTTCAACTAGATCAAGTCTAGTATTCATTCCAACTTCATTTTTTCCTTGTATATCAAGCAAGGTTCCTACTATATTCATGCATACATTCTTTTCAATATGCATTATGCCTAGACAGTGTCGTACATGCAAGTTTTTTTTTAAATATGGTAGTTTAAAAAAGTATGATCTTCTTTTCCAATAGTCATTGCCACCTTCATTATGCAATGTCTTCCTACTCTTCTTCCTACATGAAAATATCATGTCTTTCAGTTTGAAGTATATGGCCTCCCCTGACAAGGGTTGTGGAGGACTTCCATGCTCTTGCTTACCATAAAAAAAATTGTGTATTAGGTATGGATGATGTTTTGGAAAGTATTTCCTATGTCTCATGTATGAACTTTTTTTCCCATGTTGTAGTCTTATTGAAGTAGTCTCCTCTCCATGGACAAGCGTTATATCCTTTGACACTACAACCAAATAGATTATCGTATGCTAGAAAATCATTGATAGCCCACAATAAGACAGCCCACAATGTGAAATATTCTTCTTTATATGCATTAAAACACCAAACTCTATCTTCCCACAATATTTTTAGGTCATCAATTAAGGGTGCTAAGTACGTATTGATATTGTATCCCGATTGCTTTAGACCTGATATTATCATTGTCAACATCAAATACTTCCTTCTCATACACAATCATGGTGAAAGGTTGTATATTGTAGTAATAACCGGCCAACAACTGTAGGTTGTCGATAAATCTCCAAATTGGTTAATTCCATCAGTGAACAATCTCAAACAGAGATTTCTTGGTTCTGACCCAAAGGTTGGCCACACGTGATCTATCAACCTCCATGATGGAGTGTCAGTTGGTTGTCTCAAAATACTATAGACTTTTCTATCAATCGCATGCCAACGCAAGTTCTTAGCATTCTTAAAGCTCTTGAACATTCTTATAAATCTTGGAACTATTGGGAACTACCATATCTACTTGCCAACCACTTCACTTTTTTTTCATTTGTTGAGTTCTTAATGATCTTCCACCTTGACACACCATACTTAAGGCACTTTGTCATGTTTGCATACTCTTTTCTTATTAGAATATGCATCCATTTTTTGGTAACTCAGTCCTAAGGCACCTAGTATTTCCTTCGTTTCGTATAAGAAACTTGAAGTTTTATTGTTTTCAGGTAAGAGGTCGCTTATTATGGACAATAATTCAGAGAAGCTAGGGTTGCTCCAACCATACCAAACCTTTAAGTTGTACAATCTCATGAGGGCTGACAACTTGGTGAATTTCTTACATCCTAGGTATAAAGGTTTCTTTGTGTCATTAAACAAGTATCAAAGGTATTGGATGTATTAAAAGATTGGTCATGAACGGATTGAACCATATTAATTGTATTAAATAAATCGTCACGTTCATCATTTTTCATCCAATGTATTTCCCATTCTGCTGGTAACATTCTCTAAGTTCAAATCTTCACAAATGCTAGGATCATACCTTGTAACTTTTATCAATTCCATTGTCATACAAATGATACCGAACTATCGAGACATCCTCAAGTAAATGGTTTGGCATGACTCAAACCAAATTGAATGAACTTTTCGACTCCTAAATCATATTCTCTAGACATCCTATTTTCTGTCATCCATGACTTGTCCATTGTGTAATTGTATAAAACTTGAATTTTCTAAATTAGCCTCTAAACAAACTTGGTTATAAAAGATATGAGTAGCAACCGAAGGAAATCAATCAGTAACTACATCCTACGATACACAGATTTCATTTACAAACACTACCAACTTGAGAATTTCTTAACCATTTTCTTGAGTAAAATTTCAAAAAAACTTGAAAGAAGTGTTCATGTGATCAGTTTCCACACTTGATATATAGTGTTAAGTAGAAGCTTTTTAATTTTAAGTGAAATTAAAATAAAATGTAAAAAATTAGATAAGCTCATTATAACTCACATCCTTCAAATTTTTGTTGTATCATACATGATATACTTTTTGCTTACAAACATAAGTTGTCTTCCCCTTTGTAATTTTCATACTTCAAATTCAGTTATTTCTTTAAAAGACATAAGCATTAATTTCACGCAACCAATTACTCACTAAATACCAAGCAACTCCCCCCTTCCCTTTATTACACATACATGCATATTTCATACACATTTCTTACTAATAATTAATTATTTTTCTCTAATTTAATATAAAAGCAATGACATCACTTTTTTTTTACTAATGTGTCTACTTATTTAAAATAATGTTTAACTAAATTTGGGAATCTATATAATATATACTTCTAGCTATTTGTGGGTTGGGATGGGGGAGTTTTCCATTGTGTTGCCCACTTGAAAAAAATTAATGCTTATCCTCCCCCTTTATCTCACCAAATTAAGTTAAAGGTTGAAGATGAAGAAGAGGACGAAGATGAAGATTGAGTTTTAAATCGGACCTCCACAAGAACCAATCTCCCAAATGTATGGAAACCCTTATTTGGATTAAAAAAAAAACAAATTATTCTATTAAATAAAGATGTAATTGTTACACTTCACTTAATAATCTGAAATATTTTGAATATAAAACAAATTCTTCATTAATAAAAATAGGATTTATATTAGAGTCTACAAAATTGTGTGAAACACCAAACTTGTATATATATGCAAATCTATAAAGATAGGATGTGAATATGACAAGAAAACACTTTTTAAGGCATAAAATATATGTAATTTCTATATGAAAAAGAAATTTCACCTTTCAGTTTTAGTATTTTTATCCTAAATTATTATGTGTCTATTTAGCATGAAACAAGTGTTTGATACATATCTAACAAATATTTGACTCATATTAACTTTTGAAGTCTAACATCTGTCTAACATGTCTATTGTGCCAACAAGTATTTGATGTATTTCTAACAAGTGTTGGAGTGTTCAAGTAACAAATATGTATAAAACATGGACATGTAAGCTAAATGCAAACGCATGCGCTTCTTGGACAATGAAACAAAAACAATGTAACTGACAAGATGCAAATTTGAGAGACTTGACAATAAGGTAATGGAAAAAAATAGTGTTTCAGATATATAAGCACACCTTCATTGCCTCGTAATCTTTGTTTCTTCTGGAAAGGAAGGTGGTTGTTGCACCTTCAACCTTCCTTTTTGGTGCACCTACAATTTGTCAAATCTAATTTTTAATTTCAAATACATTAGGTAAAGAAGTTGGTCTTGTGAGCATAACCTGGTAAAATAATAACAAAAACATAAAAAAGGAAGAGACAAAATAACAATACCACATCCCCATTAACTCTTTTATTGGATCGTGTGTACACTGCCAAATCCCCATTAACTATCCATCATGGATAGATGTGCTTACTGAATTGAAGGACAAGATCTATAAATTGCTTATAATTTTTGTACAAGTTTATTTCATTTGACAATGTGACACTAACCGATATTCAATCTTAGGCTGAATTTATAATTGACAGTAGATCTAGAAATAGCGTTCTTAAGATTGCAGGGACAACATTCCATCAATTTAAGCATTGGTTGATGATGAAGCATATCTTGCCATTTAGGAATGAACCTAAACTTTTGAGACGACCCGCAAATATGTATTCTTACATTAACGAAGAACAATGGGAAGAATTTGTTAGATGTAAACTATGTCCACATTTTGAGGTATCAATGCATTTACTTAGATTTTTAGGTTTTAAATATTTGTTAATAAACTTTATAAAACCCCGATACAATGTTATATTTGTGTAGGACAAAAAAAAAGTTCAACAAGAGAGAAGGAAGAAGAATAAGTATAACCATCGGCTTTCAAGAAAAGGTTACGCTAATCTTCGAGAAGAATTGGTAAGAAGTAGTTTATGTTTGAATTAGTCTTAAAAGCTTCTTAAGCAATCTAATGCATTGTATATGTTGAAATGTAGAAAAATAACCCTTCACAAGAAGGTGATCTTGATCGAGCTAGCATGTGGAAGAAGGCTCGTGTAGATAAGAAAGGAGAATATGAGAATGAACACGTTCAAGAAATTATGAATCGTATAGTAAGACATATTACAATTTTACATTGATTTTTTAAAGTTTTTAAGTTTTATGAAATTAAGCTACAATTTTTTTTTTTTTTTACATTTTTAAGGATGAGACCTCAAAGACTTATGATGACAAAGAGCCATCTCCAAACAATGTTTTGGCACAAGCTTTGGGTACAGAAGAGCGTAGTTGACATGTATGTGGAGTTGGCAGGTTTGTCACCCCAACTGCTTACTTCCATACAGCAAACCACTCAAACAAAGTGAAGAAATTGAGAAGCTTAGCCAAGAGAATGAAAAACTTTGTTTGCAAGTTCAAGAATTAGAGAGTATTCACATAGCAACACAATCTACACCAACATCTGCACATGGATCTTGCTTTAGACCAAGATTGGAATATGATATTGAATGTCAAAGAAAACGACAAGATGAGAAAATGAATGTCACAACAAAGGTGGTTAAAGAGGAGGTGAATATGGATGATGAACATAAGGATGTTATCGAGGTAATTAGCTAAGTTTTGGCAAAATTTAATACATGAGTTTCTATATAAGTTTTACGTACTTTGCATTATTGTTGGGTTTATGACTTTCTTAGGTTCCTAATGAAAAAGAAGATACTTGTGAGTCTAATATCATGCATGCCACGACCTTTGAAGACAATACTTAGATTTGCTGAAAAGGTAATAGACAAAGATTCAAGCATTCGTTACCAACTACCATTCTCATTGTTTGGTATCATAGTGTAAAAGGAAATGAATTCCAACAGAATCATGTCTACATATTTTTTCTCTAACTATTCATGTCCATGTAAACACCTATAAATATGTAAAGGTATATTTCTAACTAACAAGTCTTAGATATAGTTGTCTATCTATTTGAAAAAAAAGAGAAAAAGAAAGAGTTTTTTTTTTTTTTTTTTGTATACTTATCCTGAATAATAAAACTGAGATCCTTCCTTGCGGTCGTAGACATATGTCTAAGACTTGTTAGTTAGAAATAAAAAAAAAAAACTATTAAAAATGTCCACCGGGAAGAATAACATCTTTAAAACAGGCTGCGTTGGAATGTTGCTATCAAAATGTTTCAATAACGTTTTCAATAACAATGGGAAGATGCTATAAAAGACATTTTATATATCGTTGTGTATAGCGTTCGAAAAGCGTTATAATGAAACATGTTTCAATAGCTATTTTAATAACATTATTGAAAAAAACGCTAATGAAAAATGGAGAGTGTTTTTATTGCAGTAGAAAAGTGCTATAAAATGTTCAATAGCCTTTTTAATAACATTTGGAAAACGCTATAAAAGCTTTTTTGTTGCGTTTTTTATTGCGTTCGGAAAGCATTATCAAAACTATTCGATAGCTATTTTAATATCATTGAAAAAAATGTTATAAACAATTTTTTTGTAGCATTTTATGAATGTTGTCGTAGCTAAAGTCCTTGACTTTTTAATAATGGTATTCATAGAGCTATTAATAACAGTAGTTGATATATTATAGCTTTAATTCACAATTATGAAAACGTTTCATGGCATTGAAAAAGTACCATAAAAATTTATTATAACAAAAAAGACATATAAAAAAACTAGATATGTTATTAAAAGTTTCTTATTTTTATTAGCATAATTCATCATAATGGAAACAAATTGAATAGTCCATTTTCACACACAAACTTTATTGTTGATACACCTCTATAACATTTTTTTTGTTGTAATAATACAATGTATAACTATATTTGATCTAATAGCAACTATCCAATATTATTACTGTAAAATCAAATTATAATCATATAGATATTTATCAAGTTGTAATTTGTTAGGTATAATTCACATTCATCAAAATCTACATTCATAGTTATAACCAAAATATTCAAATTTATAACATACAAAAAAAAAAAACAAACCATTATATAAATTCAATGTTTGAAAAATAATCATTATAAGCTACAACCAAAGTCCTTAACTATTATAACAAATAAATTCTTAATTCAAATGAAATGACCAAGATATTCAAATGAAATGACCAAGATGTTCAAAGTTTTATATGATAAAAAAAAAAAAGATGTTCTCAAATTGTGGCAATACCAACATTAAACGAATATTGCCATCAAGGTTGGGTTTTTGTTTGATGGGGTTGAAGGTTTTGTGTCGTTTTCAAAACCCGTATGTTTTAAATTAACAAATTTAAAAATGAAAGGATCTACATACCAAGAAAAGACAAAGAAGAACCAACTCTACCCAAAGTAAAATAAAAAATACTAGTATATGAAGGTAACGTCAATAAAGTACAATAGTTATGAGACGTATATCTGAGTATTAGGCGTAAGTCCAAACCATATATAAAGCATATTTTATATATAAAGTAGGAAAAAGTGACAATTATAACATATTATAATAACTTAACATAATCCAAGCAATATAAAAGAGAGAAGAAACCAAGTTCAATTAAAGAATCATCACAACCAAAATAAATGTTAGGATAAACATAAGAGTGGTTCCACTAAGGGACAAGCTTACTCTACACAGGACTTGAGTCCAAGAATTCAAGTCTTCGAAATCATACACCAGCAAAACTCAAACCACAAGAATTCAAGTATTAATAACCCATGCCATAGGATAGATTTGCAGAAGAAATTCAAGGGTTTAAACTCACTTTGCTCAACATCTAATGAAAAATTAACACAAAAAAAACCCACATACACTAATTTTATTTTTCAATCATGAACATAACCATAACCTTGTTGGAGTAGCTCCCACAGTTTTAATCAAATAGGTTGGCAGAGACAAATTCTAAGAGAAAATTGAAAATTTATCAAAAAGGTCATAGTGGATAATCCCAAATGGGGTTTAGTAATTAAAGCATTAAATTAGCATAGACAAAGTAATCAATTATCGTATGATAAAACATACACAGCGAGGAAAAATGAAAACAAAAGTCGTTAAAGAGAACAAGTAGCATAGGAAAATGAAAATTCTGCCAACATGAGCTTAGCTCAACTGACACCTATATGTTCCTGTCGACAAGAGGTTCCAAGTTCAAATCGCCACCTTAGCTTGATAAGAGAGAAGAGTTAACTATCAAAGTCTTCAAATTTCACAATTTATTAATTTGAGAAAGCATAGAATCAAAACTTACAAACATATAAACTCTTAAAAAGATAACTCGTGAGCGTATAAACAACAAGCAGACAACTACTTAATACTTCCACTATATAACAAATCATGAAACTTAATCCCATACAACACTATTGCTAAGTATAAAATCTTCAACCACACCATTGTCACCATAAAGTGTACTTTTTAATTTATTGTACTTGAGCAGTTACATAGGTGTTAAGTTTTCTCCCAACCTAACAAAATAAATTTAAGATCAAATTGAATTTTGTTAACTCCAGCCTATTGCAAACAATGGTTCTGTCACACCAACTACTTTTCTATAGACAAAAAAGCCTACCCCTAATTTTGTTTCTGGAGTTCTTGCAGAATTGCTTTTTTTTTTTTTTTTTTGTTCAGCAATTAGATCTACATGTCGTGTAATGAATTCTATACAATTAAAAGAACAAAAAAAAAAAAAAAAAAAGGAGCCAGCAGGACAATTTTCATTCACAAGAATTTCCAGCAATCCACAAAACTCCTGAATGTGTTATCACTTCAATACTTCTAGCAGACATCAAAACTGAGGAAAATTGAATGCTATATTAAGGAGAAAAGAAAAAAACTTGAGAGTCTGGGTTGAGGGCTTTTGGGCTTTGTGGATTTTTTTACTTTACGAGATTTCTCCGTTTTCTGATTTCCTCTTTTTTGCCATGTATTTGGTGAGATGTTCCCCTTCATTTTTACAAATTTTTCCTATTTTTAATTTCCCCCTCTTTTTGCGTCCAAATTTAAGGGTTTTAATAACATTTTTTTATATGGGTTATCCTATCAAGGACGCGAACTGAATGCTAGTAACATATCTCGAGCAGATCAAGAACACAGAAAGGGAAAGAAAACAAGAACAGAAGCAAATAAAAATCAAACAATGATCTCATATCAAGCTTAGCACATGAACAAAACTGAAAAGGAAAGAAATGGAATGTTTTATAGGCATAGAGTTATCTGCAACTCCAGTGACAAGGACGCGAACTGGTTCTTGAGCTATGGGTGAGGAAGATTGAGAAAGATGAAGTGATGACCATATTTACTAATTATAAAAGTTTCAAAAGAACCAAAATAAACCTACCCAAAAGTGAAAGGAAGAGAAGGAAGAAAATAAAGGTAAAGTCATGAAGAAGAGAAGAAAGAAGTTAACTGTTCGGGTAACTAGTTCGACGAGCAATATGTAGCCTTTGGAAGACATATTACTGATGCTATTCCTCAAGAATCCCAACATTATTCAACATTTATTTGATCTCAAAAACACCTTATTAGAAACAAACTGAATTTTGGAACATGTTTTAAAGTTTTGTATATATGGAGAAATAGAATTGTTCCTTTTTAGTGTTATTTGTGTAGTTCCATATTCTCATAGTTGTATATATGATTGCAGATCATAAAGATGATAGGGAAAAGGAGAAGATTATTTCAAGAGTTCAACATTTTTCCCAAACTGATACCCCAGAAAATGGTAACTATGGAGGAAGTGGAGGAGGGCAGGCCAACAAGTTAATTAAGATCACAGCTACTAAATTCATGGTTTATTTTGGGAAAAATTATGGTTCAAAAAGTGTCTGTACATGCTTCTGTTATGATCTTTATAACTTATAGATCTTTCTTTGTTGTACTATTGGTTTAATTTGTGTTTGTTTTTAGGTGCTATGTCATATAGTGTGCTCACTCTAAGTTTAAACTTTCACATGTGTACATTCAATCAAAGTTAGATGTTAATTTAAAGTTGAATCAATTGATAAATGGCAAATCCCATTACTTTCTCTTCCCTAAAATAAACATCTCATCAACCTAAACACATGAAGGACATTTTCATCTCCCTTTTTCTATCGCTCTCTTTCAGCTTTAAGTTTTAAACATTTTTTCGGTCTAATTTAAGTTAAAGTTAAATCAGATCATTAATATAAGTACTTCCAACATATATTTAGCATACATCATCTAGGGGTGTTTGCCCCAAATTAAAAGAGGGAGTTCAGAAGGAAATTGCAAATTCCACACCTAGTTTGGCCCATGAAGTTGCGAGAAAGAGAGAGAACAACGTGCCAAAGAGAGAGAAAGAGAGAAGTAACAAAAGAGTTACTGGCAGAGGAGGTGACATGCATGGATTGAAGAGGTTGCGGTGGATTGGAGATGACGGGCACAAATTGAAGAGGTTGTGGCATAGGAGGTGTCACCGTCTGGTAGAGGAGGTTGTGGCGGCGCTGGAGTACTAAAGAGATGGGCACCAGGGGGCGGTGTTGGTGACTGGCACAAATTGATGGTCGGCTTGGAGATGGTCTTCTTCGCATGAGGGTTTGGAAAATTCATTCACGTGAGGGCTTTATAATTGGAAAAAAATCTGATTTTAATAAACTTTTCATTTAAAATGAATTTTATTTTAATAAATTATTTTATATATGTTTTACGACAACAAATAACTGTCGGAGAAAGTGGAATCTGACAAAATTCGTCTTTTCACACCACAAACGCAAATTTTTACCTTTTGTGACATTTTTTCTCCCTTTAATTTTGGGATGTACACAACTGTCGCAATAGATATTTTTTGATTGTAATGTCTAAACGATTGTTTACCAAATATATTTTACGTGTTGGGTGTTAATTGATCACGAGACACTTTTTGGTATTTTTCATTGTGATCCTATTGACTTTTTTTGTTTTTGAAATTGTTTTATACAGTGTAAATATTTTACTACGTTGTTATATTTTGTTCAAAAGATCATTTTTTTTAATATATGATAAACAATTTCAATTTCTACTTACTATTTTTTAAAAAAAATGGTTAAAATCTCAATATATTTTCTGACCAATTAAATAATTTATTGTCATGTAATTAAATCAACTAGATTTGTCATTCTATCCATGTCTTGAATGTTCTATTAGTTGAAATTTAAGTTAGGGACCATTTAGAATTATTGTGTAACTTCGGAGACTAGAGTATATGTTTTGAAAACCTTAAAGACCAAATAAACATAACTCCAAATTTGAGGGCAAAATTCATTTTGCCTTTTTTTTTAAAAAAAATGTATGAGTGCTAAAAAATTTTAAGCGATAAGTAATATGTTTTTATAATCATGTTAGTAAAGTGATTTGAAAGGATGCTTTACTGTGTATTTGAGAGTGATAGTTGGAGTAGTGATTTTAGAAAAAAAAAAGGACATTTGTAAAAATAGCAAAATAAGTTATAATAATTAAGTCCATAGCACACACATTTTATTATTTGCAAAAATGGCAAAAACAAAGTCCAGCCCACACATTAAGAGGTAAAATGTCACAAATGTCTTCATTACTAATATACGTTTGATACACCTTATACACGTTGATACACCTGATACTTCTTGATACATCTGATACATTTGATTGATACGCTTGATGCACCTAATACTTTTAGATTCACTTGATACCTTTTGATACATACCTAAACATTACTAATATATGTTTGATACACCTGATATACTGCAGATACATTTAGTATTATTCACTTATACAATTGATTGATTAAATGCATTTGATATGCTTGAAGTCCCACTTATACAATTGATATATTATTGATATACACTTATAAACTTGATTCATATACTTGATAATGATTCACTTTACTTATATGCTTTAACAGTTTATTGTTGATATACTTGATAATGATACATTGAGTTACATTATTCATATACTTAATAATGCTCTAATTAATTGCATAAAATTTGAAAAAAACGAAAAATCATGTAATAAGTATATTAACCAACTAATACATATAATATAAGTATATCACAATACTGATATACGAAACTGAGACAAAGTAAAACAAAAAAATTAATGTAAAAAAAAAAATCATTTGGAATCAAATTCAACTCAAAATATACATCAAAGAAAGTAAAAAAAAAAAAAAAAAATCACAAATGAAGTTAAATTACTCCGATCAACAACCATTATATTATATTTCATATTGCAATTATTGTACTATTGATATTTTAAAATTAAGACGGAAAGAATAAATAATTTTTATAGTATAAGAATAAACAAATAATTAGGGCATTCAAAAATGAAAGAATAAATAAATAATGGGTAAGACATTAAAAAGATGAAGATAAATAAGTCATTAAATGGTAGTTTAGGAATAATAACAAATTTAAGATGGACAAGCGAAAATTTTGCTATATTTGCAAAATTCTAAAACAATGTGTTAAAATTGCTATATTATATTCTTAAAATGCTACCCTATACAATTTCCAAAAAAAAAAAAAAAGATTTAGGTACAATTGATTTTTAAGATTAATTTCTAAACAATCAAATTTATGTGTTTGGTAACGAACTCTTAAAATTGATTTTCATATATTTAAAATTGATTTTCAATCATTATATTTGATACCAAAAATGATTTTAAAACTCTCAAATCACCAAAAATATTTTTTTTTTGGTATTTAGAAATGGAAAATTACATTAGATGAGAAAAACATTTAGAAAAAAACAGCTCATAACATCTCTTTTGTGCATATTGCGAATATGGTAAATATGACAAATAATTAGTGATATCATAGGGCTACCATAGGTTTATCAGAGGACTATCAGGTGTTATTGACTTTTAAATTTGATACTTTTGAAATTGAGAAAATGTAGTGACATGAGTCCTATTATCATAACTTTTTCTTTTGCTATTTTTGCAAGCGCGCCCTTTAGAAAACTACATAAAATAAGGTGGTGGTTCCCGTTAATCACTTTTCCACAATCATTAGAGAGGTGATGCTTCAAAAATCAATTTGGAGTGATTTCTTATTTTTCTAAAATCACTTTCTTTAAGTTGTCAAACACCATATTTTTGTGTAAAAAAGATTTTGGCTAGTGAAAAAGTGATTTTAGCTCACAACCAATCACACCTTGAGTGAGTGGGGTTGGTGATGAGATTTTGAACATTTTAATGTAAACAATTAAGTGAGGTCGGAAGATTTAGTTGGTGTGTTAGTAATTTGTTAGAATATTTACTATTATTGTAATAACATGAGTTATTTCAACATGTTTTGTCTTCACTCACGTAATTTCTATAAAAATTTATTACGTTAGAAAGGTGCACTTTGTTGATATCATATACAAATTTTCAATACTTATTTTTAACCATAATTTCATGTACTCAGAATCTCTCTCATTCATATCTAATATTGATTCATTCAAATTTTCTTTTAAACCTCACATGCTTACAACAAATTTCTATCATCTTCGAGAATTTTCACAATTTATCCTTGTGTTTATGAGAGAAATTTATTTTCGGTATCGTTGTATCTAGAGGTATGGAGTGTGAGGTCCTCTTTCTTAGCAAAATGTAAAAGGCGGAGACCAGAGAGTAATGAGAAGAATAAATACATGTTTGTTATGCATAATTAGCATAATTAAAGTGGATTAAGTAGAAGATGGTGAATAATATACATAATCAAGAATTGTTGGTTGGTTTCGTGAAATTTGAATAGAAGGATAAGTGGAGTTAATATGAATATATGGATGAGTTGAATATAGGTATATAGAAAACAAATAAAAAGTATGGTTAGGTTAGATCGCTACATCAAGGGGTGCCATGTTTTTGGGTTCAGAGGTTGGAGTTGGAGTGGCATCTAATTTGGCGGCATCCGCACCAATCGTCATCCTAGGGTGGCCCTCCTTGGTCTGAGTGTTCTTGACAATAGCCTCACTCTTGTCCTCTGATTCTTTGGCAATGCCTTCGACTTTCTCCGCTTGGGTAAGGTTGAGAGCAGTTGATTTATCATAATTAGGAACTCCAGAGGCAGGCTCAAGCTCAACATCTCCACCAGCTTTGTCCTGTTTTGTTTCGTTGGATTTGGACAGGTCCACCAATGTTGTTGATGCACTCTTACCTCCATCATTATTTCCCTAAAGAAAAACATATTATTATAATGTAACGTAATTAATTATGTAAAGTATAAAATATATTTGAAGCTAGACACACTAATAATCAATGATCTCATGAAAGTACATTTTAATTAAATTAATTTTACCTGAGTAACGATCTCAGTTGCCTGGGTCTGGGGCTTGTTTGTGGGTGTAGCGGAAACCTCGCTTGGGTGGAGATCCATACCCTTGGGTTTGCTCGCACAACCTCCCATTGTGGAAAAATAAAGTTGGTTGGGACTAATGCGAGCCTGGTGGAGGTGGGAGATTAAAACAAATGCACACACAAACTCAAAAGGGGGGCTTAAGATATCGATGCGTTTGAGAATGATCAGGACAAGGGATGCGGAAGGGTGGAAGGCATAGTTTTATATTGGAACCAACCACCTAATTTTTAGGACAATTTGTTGCTTTTGGATTCACAACCACACATTTCGTACCATTCTCGTTGATGAACCCTTTACCAATTTTCTCTCTTACTTCAATTATTTTCTTCTTCAATTTTTAATTTTACTTCTCCATTTGCACATGTCCATGGCTAAAACTTAAACATGTCTCTCTACTCTTTACTCTTTGGATGGCGATGTATCATATTAATTTGTGATTTATACATAGCATTTAAGATTTTTTGTCATTCAAACGTATCTCCATTATTATATTGCATTTTTTCGTATCTTTTTATGGTCTTGATTCATTACACCCTACCTAAAAAAGATATACTAAATCCATCTAAATAGTTGTATGGAGGGACAAAATAGTATGTCCATTACAAAATTTCTTAAAGCAAAATAGATATATGTAAAGCTCTTCTTGTAATATCTTCTTAATGTATACCATAGATTCGCACACACTATATATGATTTTGTTTGGTTGTTTGGTTGGGGCGATTGGGTTGCTTTCCCTATTTTGCCTTTCATTTCATGTGCTACTCGGTGTTGGATTATCTCAAAATATTAATAAAAACTAACCGTGCAATTAATTATACGTTTAATGTAAAACCCCAAAATTTATAGGAACTTTTTTAGAAGCTTTGGTTGAAGAAAGAGAAAATAAATTAATAGGAAAGAAGGAGAATTTCTTGGAAGGATTAAATTAAGGTTCGAATACTAAGCCAATAAAGAAGTTGGAAAAAAATTGGCTAAAAGTATCAAAAGAAAAGGTGAAAGATGTTTAGAGGTTATATTTTGGTAGCCAAACTGTTGAGAAAATCCTCCAAGAATAAGGCTTTGGGCGGCCAAGTGATATAGGGAGCATGACCAAGGAAAGGTTAAATAACCTGTAAGATATATATAAGAGGTTAGGCGTTTTGATCATGGGCTAGGCAGCCAATTGACCTTAGATAACCTCTACATGACATGTTTTAGGAGGCCAAGTTTTGATGGGAACCTGTAAGACTAGGCAAGAAATACAAGGTTAATTTGAGCGGCCAATTAAGAAATAACCTTCAAAAGTGTAAACTCTCAACCCTAAGAATCTTGATTGTTTCAAAGAATTTGAAAGGTAAATTTTAAATGAAATTAAGGTGGGAAAGGTAAGCTCAAGAAGTGTCATTGTAAGTGTGTCATGGTAGGAAAGCTAAGAAAGAATGGTTTAAAAGTTAAGGATGTTAAGTTGAAAAGTGAAAAAATTGGTTAAGTTCACAAGGTAGGTGTTCTGGGCTTGGTGGGTGGCTAAAGGAGGAGTAAATAGAGGTTATTTGGGCGAGATAAGATAAGCTAGGCAACAAGCTTGGGTTGTGTGTGTGGTCGAGAAGGATGGCAAAATCTCTAAGTGTGCTTATCGTGTAAACTTCGAATCTTATTAAACTTAAACCCAATCTCATCCTAGAGGATAGGAATGTGTCCCACGGGTTGTGTCCCAATTTAGAGTTTTTATAGATTCAGAAGTATAAAATTACATAAGTTTTTTATTCTCTGTATCTTTTAACTTAAAAGCATGCTTAGCCTTTTAGAATTTTGTTTCTAAATATTAACAATGTATTGATATTTTGGAATTTCTAAATTAAATTGAGGAATGGTTCTGTAAAATCTTCCGCTGCCTAGGGCTTTTATCCCTTCATCTTCCGCCCTTCCTTACTCAATCGGTAAGAATTTGTTCAACATCTTCTGAATTAGGTTGATGTTTGGTGGAATAATGTCATTGCGCTGCATGTTGTTGGGATCTTGATGGTAGGGCTTTAAGTTGTTCACATGCATTATTGGATGGATTTTCATCCATGTGGGCAACACCACTTTGTAAGATGTATTACCCACCCTTTAGAGGACTTCTACTTGTCCCTCGTATTTTCTAAAGAGTCATTGGTCTTTGCCTCCTCAAAGTAGAATTTGTTTTGGTCGCAGCTTGATAAGGACTCGATCTCCCACTCGAAATTTCAGGAGGCGGTGATTCTTATCTACCTACTTTTTCATCAGCTTTGAAGCTTTCTCTAGGTAAGCTCAAGCAATGCATGTTATATGTTTCCATTTCTTCGTAAAGTTGTGAGCCTAGAGATTCTTCCCCACATAGAAAGGATTAACAAGGTACGACAATATGGGTTACCGATCACATACAATCTCGAACAGACTTCTCCCAATTGATGATCTCGTTTGAGCATTGAAAAAAAATTGGACTACATCCAACAATTGAAACCAATTCTTTTGTTTTGTATCCATCCACAAAATAACACAGATATTCTTTGAGCATATAATTGAGTTGCTTAATCTGGCCGTCAGTCTGAGGATGGTAGCTTGAGGATATATTCAGACTTGTCCTCGAGAAATTGCCAGGATATATTTAGACTTGTCCTCAAGAAATTTGCTAAAGAAAAATTGCATCCACTTCTTCATCAGATCCTAGAGATCACTAAACATTCGGCTAAAGGCATTGGTACCACCTGATGTTCAAGTAGTAATTCTATTCCAAGAACAACATCAAAGTCATCCATTTCTACGATCATTATATGTAGGGTCGTTCCATTCTCCCAACTTTATCATCATTTGTTTCACAAGTCCTATGATAGGTAGTGCAACAGAATTTAAAGCCTTCATTTTTCCTGTGGTTTTCTCCCAATGATGACTTAATCACTGGCTTCTACCTCTAGTATGAAATTATTAGCTGCACCAAAGTCGATCGTAGTGCTCTTGGTTGGTTTCTGGTTGATCCAGGTGTCAATGTACATTAGATTCCTTTCTATTTTCTCACTTGTCTCCCTCAACTTCTTCTAGATAGATGATAAGAATTTCACAGTTATTTTCTGTCATAAATAAAATTCGTGACAATTTTTTACAGTCATCGTATCACCTACGAAGGAAAGGCTATCTATAACAATTTTAAAAAACTGTCATAATAAGTGTTTTCATGACAGAAAATAAATGTCACATATGTAGTATTATTGACAAACAAAAACTATCATTATTTTATATTTTATGACAAAAAATAATTGTCATTAGCCCAAACATATTAGAGTAATTATCTGTCATCCTTTGCATATTGACGACAACTATAAAATGTCATGAATTCGTATAATATGACATTTTTTTTCTATCAAGAATATGACAATCATGACACAGTTTTTGAAAAATCAAATGTCATTATTTCATATATTTCATTATGTCTTGCCACACTTCTTCCCACATGAAAATATCATGTCTTTGAGTTTAAAATACACGGCCTCCCCCAGCAAGGGTTGTGGAGGACTTTCATGCTCGTGCTTACCATAAAAAAAATTTGTATTTTGTATGGATGGTGTCTTGGCAAATATTGTCTATGTCTCATGTATGAATTTTTTTTCCATGGTGTAGTCTTATTGAAGTAGTCTCCCATCCACATATTGATAAAGCCTTATATCCTTTGACACTACAACAACATAGATTACCGTGTGTATAAAAATAATTGATAGTTCACAATAAGATAGTCCACAATGTGAAAAATACTCTCCTTTGTATGCATCAAAACATCGAACTCCATCTTCCCACAAAAATTTTAGGTCATCAAGTAAGGGTGCTTAGTACGTATTGATATTGTATCTCGGTTGCTTTGGACCTGATATTATCATTGTGAACATCAAATACTTCCTTCTCATACACAACCATGGAGGGAGGTTGTATATTGTATTAATAACTGGCCAACAATTGTAGGTCATCGATAAATCTCCAAATGGGTTAATTCCATCAATGGACAAACCCAAACGAAGATTTCTTGGTTCTGACCCAAAGGTTGGCCACATGTAATCTATCAACCTCCATGATTGAGTGTCAGTTGAGTGTCTCAAAATACCATTGATTTTATCGATTGCATGTCAACACAAGTTCTTAACATTCTCGAAGCTCTTAAACATTTTTATAAATCTTGGAACTATTGGAAAGTACCACATCCGCTTGGCAGCCACTCCACTTTTTTCATTTGTTGATTTTTTAGCAATCTTCTACCTTAACAAACCACACTTAAGACACTTTGTCATGTTTGCATACTCTTTTCTGTACAGACAACAATCATTAGGACATGCATAAGTTTTTTGGTAACTCAATCCCAAGACACCTAGTGTTTTTTTCGCTTTGTATAAGGAACTTGATATTTTGTCGTTTTCAGGTAGGAGATAACTTATTTTGCGCGATAATTCAGAGAAGGTAGTGTTACTCCAACCATACCTAACCTTTAAGTTGTACAATCTCACGAGGGCTGCCAACTTTGTGAGTTTCTTACATCATGTGTATAAGGGTTTCTTTACATCATCGAACATAGTATCAAAGGTATTGGATGTATTAGAAGATTGGTCATGAATGGATTGAACCATATTCACTCTATTAAATAAATCATCGTGTTCATAGTTTTCATCCACTATATTTTTCATTCTATTGGTAACATTCTCTGAGTTCAAATCTTCACCATCCAGAATCATACCTTGTAACTTTTATCAATTCCATTGGCATATAAATGATATCAAACTGTTGAGACATCCATAAGTAAATGATTCTTGCACTTCAAACATGGCCGTCTAATTGAATTAGAACCTTTCACATGACACAAACCAAATTGAATAAATCTTTCAACTCCTAAATCATATTCTCTAGACGTCCTGTTTTCATCATCCATGATTTATCCATTGTGTAGTTGTATAAAACTTGAATCTTGTAAAATTTCCTCTAAACTTGAAAAAAAATGTACACAACTAAGTTTTTTAAAAAAATTCAACCATTGTGTATAACATCTGGCGTATCCAACAATTTATTCTCCTGATAGTTTTAGTTTGGTAGGAAAAAAATGATAGTGTATGCATGTTTTGAAATTGAATATCAAATAAAACTTATACCATAAATAATAGAGAAATTGATACAATAGTTAATTTAATGTCAACAATGTGTTAGCTACGTTCACAAGTGGATGGAGAGGACACTTTTATTACTATAGAGAAATACTAAATTACAAATTACGAATGTGTGTTTGGTCCTCTCATGATAAACTTGGTCATTGATTACATATAAACTATGACAATACACAATATAGCCTGATCATCTAGATTATTATCATTTCACAGTCTTTCGACCTTCATCCTAGTTTGTTTCTCAAATAAAGTCTTTCTATTTCTTGAAATTTTTTAAAGTTTGACATTTATGGTTCATCATAAATGCCTAAGTCATCAATTATAGATATAATGCCTAGCTACATACCTCCTGCTAATATAGACTCAACTTTGGAAAGATCCTCAATATAAGTTAAAATGAATGTAATCAAGAAATGTCTTTCTTTTTTCTTCCGATGTAATGTAGCTTAACCAATTAGACAATTACACAAAGACAATATATTGTTGTTGTAATATAGCTTACCAATTTCATAGAATTCAAGAGTCTAGAGGGCTTGTGCCAAAGACTACTTCTCTTTGAGTACTAAGTATATCCATTTATTCCTTTTTTCACTTATCAAAGTTTCATTCCAACAATATATTTTTGTACAACCTTTAGTACTAGATCCATAAAGCATTATCATAAATCTACTTTAGCTCTATCAAGAACATTTGATGTATGGTGTGAAAGAATAAAGGAAGAGTAAGAAAGAGTAAAAGATGAATAAGAAATGTACACATATGTGTAAGATTTGAATTTATTAATCTCTAAACCTCATCCATGATTCCAGTTCGGTATTGTTCTTGTCAATTTATTCTTCTTTTGATTCTCTTCTTAATAGATATTCAACTTTAGTTATACCATTTTTTAATTTTTTATTCTCTTTTACAGCACAGTTCCTAAAGAACTCATGTGGTTGATTTTGATTGGTTATGTTCTTTCGATTGTGACTAGCTATGTGGTGTTTGAGTTATGCGAGATAAAAGAGGAAAGTGAAGCTTAAAAATTCTCCTTAGAATCGTGCCATGTTTGGTAGTTTTGGTTTGCAAAACTAGATGCCAATAAAGTTGTTAGCAGAAGAGAAAAAAAGTATTGGGACTTTGAAATAATCCTTACTTGAACTATGGATTCTGAAGTGCTGGGATTTGAAGTAGAAGCCTGAAAGAAGATGAATTTTCATGGCAAGTAAAACAGAGTGTCTCATCTCAGCAAATAATGCAATACGTATTTCAAGTAATCTTTTATACAGAGGCAACATACATATTTCAAGTGCCTCATCTCAGCATAATCTTTTATACAGAGACAGAAAACCAAAAGAAAAAAATGGGAAAGAAGAAGAAGACGTAGTTCAAGACGTCTGGAGAAGATAAATAAATATTTAATTCTCGCATTTTTTTCGATGCCTCTTTGCACGACATCGAAAAAGTTTAAGTCATTCCCAACGTCATAAGTAAAACATCGGAAGAAGTGAAAACTATTCCCGACATCGTAGTTCAAGACATCAGGAGAAAATAAAAAAATATTTAATTCTCGCATTTTTTTTACGTCTCTTGTACGACGTTGGGAAAAGTTTATACATTCCTGACGTCATAAGTAAAACATCGAGAGAAGTGAACACTATTTCTGACATTTTACTTATGGCGTTGGGAATAGGGGGTGTCTCCCGACGTTTTCGATGTGCGTCAGGAATTCTCTTATAAAAACTCACTTCAGTTCTGTAATTCACAAAAATAAAAATAATAAGGTCGAGAGAGTTGAGAGAGAGACCGAGAAGGAGAGAGATCAATGCCACCGCTCGCCATCGTCCTTGTCCGATCGCTCATCGTCATCTCCGTTGTCACCCTTCATTCCGGTAAGTGGTTTAGTTTAGTCATTGTTTTGTTTTAGTTAATTAGTTTTAGGTTTTAGATTTCAAATTAGTTATAGTATTTATATTTTGAATTAGTTGTAGGTTTTAGTATTGAAATTGAATTTGAAGTGTTGTTAGGATTTTGAATTAGTTGTAGGTTTTAGGAATTTGAATTTGAAGTGTTGAAGTTGAGGTTGAAGTGTTGAATTTGAATTTGAAGTGTTTAAGTGTTGAATTTGAACGGTTGAAGTTGAGTTTGAATTTCAAAATTTCAATTTGGAATCCAATTTGAATTTAGGGGGGAGTTATATATTATAGATTATAGACGACATTGCCCTAAATAGTTTGTATGTGGATGAATGTTGTTGGTGAATGTTATTATTGTGTACATTTTAGTTAAAGTTTGGTTGAAAAGTGTTGCTTTTATAATTTATAGTTAGTTTGTGGTTGAATTGGATTTATATT